>NC_040898.2:15141216-15238716 GCF_900634795.4 Betta splendens | reverse complement strand
GGCGCCGGCGCCGGTGCCGGTGCCGGTGCCGGTCAGCAGCCGGACACACCCAGAACCTGCTGCTGCCGGTCCAGCGCTCCGTCAGACAGAACAGGAGAAGAACCTGAGCGGCTCAGCTTCAGTGAGAAACCTGGTTGTTGCAGCGACAGAGACACTCAAACACTGACAGTGAAACGGGCTCCACTGTGGCTGTGGGTCAGGCTCCACTGTGGCTGTGGGTCAGGTTCCACTGTGGGTCAGGGTCCACTGTGGGTCAGGCTCCACTGTGGGTCAGGCTCCACTGTGGGTCAGGCTCCACTGTGGCTGTGGGTCAGGCTCCACTGTGGGTCAGGCTCCACTGTGGCTGTGGGTCAGGCTCCACTGTGGGTCAGGCTCCACTGTGGGTCAGGTTCCACTGTGGGTCAGGCTCCACTGTGGGTCAGGGTCCACTGTGGGTCAGGCTCCACTGTGGGTCAGGGTCCACTGTGGCTGTGGGTCAGGCTCCACTGTGGCTGTGGGTCAGGCTCCACTGTGGGTCAGGCTCCACTGTGGCTGTGGGTCAGGCTCCACTGTGGGTCAGGCTCCACTGTGGGTCAGGCTCCACTGTGGCTGTGGGTCAGGCTCCACTGTGGGTCAGGTTCCACTGTGGGTCAGGCTCCACTGTGGGTCAGGGTCCACTGTGGGTCAGGCTCCACTGTGGGTCAGGTTCCACTGTGGGTCAGGCTCCACTGTGGGTCAGGGTCCACTGTGGGTCAGGCTCCACTGTGGGTCAGGGTCCACTGTGGGTCAGGCTCCACTGTGGGTCAGGGTCCACTGTGGGTCAGGCTCCACTGTGGGTCAGGCTCCACTGTGGCTGTGGGTCAGGGTCCACTGTGGGTCAGGTTCCACTGTGGGTCAGGCTCCACTGTGGGTCAGGCTCCACTGTGGTGGGTCAGGCTCCACTGTGGTGGGTCAGGCTCCACTGTGGGTCAGGCTCCACTGTGGGTCAGGTTCCACTGTGGGTCAGGGTCCACTGTGGCTGTGGGTCAGGCTCCACTGTGGCTGTGGGTCAGGCTCCACTGTGGGTCAGGCTCCACTGTGGGTCAGGCTCCACTGTGGGTCAGGCTCCACTGTGGCTGTGGGTCAGGGTCCACTGTGGGTCAGGTTCCACTGTGGGTCAGGCTCCACTGTGGGTCAGGCTCCACTGTGGCTGTGGGTCAGGCTCCACTGTGGCTGTGGGTCAGGCTCCACTGTGGGTCAGGCTCCACTGTGGGTCAGGTTCCACTGTGGGTCAGGGTCCACTGTGGCTGTGGGTCAGGCTCCACTGTGGCTGTGGGTCAGGCTCCACTGTGGGTCAGGCTCCACTGTGGGTCAGGTTCCACTGTGGGTCAGGCTCCACTGTGGGTCAGGTTCCACTGTGGGTCAGGCTCCACTGTGGCTGTGGGTCAGGGTCCACTGTGGGTCAGGCTCCACTGTGGGTCAGGCTCCACTGTGGGTCGGGCTCCACAGTGACTGTGGGTCAGGTTCCACTGTGGGTCAGGCTCCACTGTGGGTCAGGCTCCACTGTGGCTGTGGGTCAGGCTCCACTGTGGGTCAGGCTCCACTGTGGGTCAGGCTCCACTGTGATTGACTCACCTGGGAGGAGGTGGACAGCTGGTACGGGAGCTCACTTGCGTCCACACCTGCCTGGGATTTACCGAGCGTGAAACAGATGCAGCAGACCATGAGAAAGGCTCGTCTGGAATCTGGGCCACGCCAGCATTTTATACGAAGTGAGTGCGTTCAAAGCTAGGATTCAGTGTTATGGTGCTGAGAGGCGCTGCCTTGGCCTCCAGTGTCTGCAGGGACCGAGCCCAGTCCAGCACAGCTGCACAGGTCCGACCCGGTTCAGGGTCCAAACAGCAGGTTTTAGTGGGACTGACAGCACGAGCCCAGGGCTGCGTTGCCTCATCGCATGCCAGCGGCCTCTGGAGGAGCGGCTCCCAACGTGGACGTGAAGGAGAGAAGCTGCACAGGAGCCAAACAGAGTGGAGCCGCTCAGCAGCCGCCGCCACTGATATCTGCCTCCACCACCGCAGACACGTCCTCCACAAACAAGGTTAGACCTGGGTGTCAACTCTGCAGCAAAGGTCGCAGCATTCATCATGTGACATCAGAGCAGCTCCCACAGAAGCGGCGCTGAGCTCCGAGGACGTGAGGCGTTCAGGTCCTCAGTCCCAGCATCCGCCTGTGACTGTGGAGCCTCCATTCATTTACAGGCGGAGGATTAAACACCATGTCTGCCATTAATCTGACGCGTGTTTCCTCACGATGGAAATGTGACATCAGCTCAGCTTCTAATTTACAGAAGCAATGACCTACTTTTACAGCGCCTTGTTTCAAGATTAAACTGATCTTTGATGATTCTCCCTCATTTCCTGAACCCTAAATACGGGTTCTGACCTTTGTCCATCCAGGTGTAAACGCTGTTAGAACACACTCTGACTCACAGCACAAACAGGAGCAGCCTCTAAAGCTCCGAAGCAGCGTTTAGAATCATGTGCATGATTCACTGGTTTCCCTCCACACGCTGGCAAAGGAGGCTGAACGCACACAAAAAGAAAAAAAAAAAAAAAAAAAAAAAAAAAAAAAAAACAAAAAAAAAACAAAAAAAAAAAAAAAAAGAAAAAAAAAAAAAAAAAAAAAAAACCAAAAAAAAAAGAAACGAAAGAAAAAAAGTAAAACAAAAAACAAAAAAAAGAAACAAGCAAAAACACACAAAACAGTAACACACAAGACAACACAGTAAACACAAACACAACAAGTAACACCACAACACACACACACACACACGCACGCACGCACACAGTAACACACACACACACGCACACAGTAACACACACACACACAGTAACACACACAGACACACACAGTAACACACACACACACACACACACAGTAACACACACACGCACGCATACAGTAACACAAACAGTAACACACACACAGTAGCACACACACAGTAACACAAACAGTAACACACAAACAGTAACACACACATACAGTAACACACACACAGTAACACACACACACACAGTAACACACACACGCACGCACACAGTAACACACACACACACACACAAACACACACACACAGTGACACACACAAACACACACACACAGTGACACACACAAACACACACACACACACACACACACACACAGTAACAGTAACACACACGACACACACACACAGTAACACAAACAGTAACACACACACAGCAACACACATATTTTTAATGTTACATCACAAGCCTCCAAGAACAACAAGTTGTGTTGTGTAGAGGAAGACAGAGATGTTGTCGGTGAGAGGAGTTCATCGTTTGCTCAAGGGCAGCTGCCGTACGTGAGGGAATTCAGGAGCTCAAGGCGAAGCGTTCCGTGGTTCCGCACCCGTGCGGACGCCGCCGCCTGATTGACGCTGCCGCCTGATTGACGCCGTAGACTCGTTAGCGCCACCGCCTCGTTAGCGCCACCGCCTCGTTAACCTGACCTCTGCTCTGTTTGCAGGTGTGCACCGCCCTCGGCCTCCTGTCCTCGGCCTCTGGCGTCGACCTCACGTGTGAAGCGCTGCTTCTGCTTTCAGGGAATTTCTCGCGTAAGTCCAGAACAAACACTTTGCCTCCTGGTCCATTTAACGTGTGGAACCTCTAAAAGCCAAACACACGTCTGCCGCCCGTGTTCTTTCTACTTTGAGCTTCAGCTTTGGTCAAATTATTAATGCAATTAATGAACTGTGACATATTTCTAATTTGAAAATTGAGACAAACTCTTGACATTTAGTGACACTTGATGAAAACATCTATTAAACCCAGTAGTTCTGCCGTCGTGGTCTAATTAAGCTGAGTCGCTCTTTGTGAATAACAACTCTTTCCTGATTAGTCGTCAGCTCGGTGGCGGCCGCCTGCAGGTCTCCACGCGCCGCAGGTTTAATGGTTTAAGGTCCTGCCGACTCCAGGCTGTCACACGTGAAGGGTTGCCTGGTTCCACCGCTGCTTTATTGGCAGCCGGAGCCGCATTCCTGCCTCTCACCTCAGCGCTGGTATCGAGCGCTCCGTCCCAAACGGACCACGTGAGCGCTGGTTCCGCCTCGCGCCGCGGTGACGCCGCTGCCGCCGCTGCCGCCGCTCATAATTACTCGACCTCATCAGCAGAGGTGGTACAGTGTGTTTCCAGCTACGTCAGGAGGCATTATCATTAGAGCGGAACCGTGGCCCGGCAGAACATCCTTATTTCCTGATTGGATTGAATGTAAATCTGCTTTAGTTATGGCAGTAATAACAGCGTGACCCGGGGCTCGTCTGCAGTCATGTTTGCTGCTGTGCTGCTGCCGTGGCCGGGGAGAGGTCTGTCACCAGCGTTTACTGCGCCGCTGCGAGCCTGACCCCAATGAGATCCGCTCTAGTCTCCTGCAAAGTGTGCAAACAACGCCTGTGATCACTGACGGAGGTCTCTCTGAATTGCAGTGCAGTCGCTGGCCGCCTCCTGGAACCAGAGCCTGAGCAACGCCACCAGTCAATGGAGCGGTGAGTCCCAGTGCAGTCCCAGTAGCAGCACAGCAGGGGGGCAGGTTGGAGTCTGAGGACTTACATCAAAGACCAGAACAATGCTGCAAATAGACTCGGCTCCTCGCCACAGGAGACGCACAGCAACGCACAGCAACGCAAAGCACAGGAGTCATTAAAAGCTGAGCACACAAACACACTCTGACGCACACTCTGTCCTCGCTCCAGGCTCCGGCCTCCACTGCAACACCTCCATCGACGGCATCGGCACCTGCTGGCCCCGGAGCGGCGCCGGCCAGATGGTGGCGCGGCCGTGCCCCGAGATGTTCTACGGCGTCCGATACAACACCACCAGTGAGTCCGACACACGCACAACAGCGCACAAAGACGTTCCATCTGAGCGCGTTCCCTCGGGCGCGTCCTGTTTACGTAATGTGATACAGAAATTAGCATGAGCATACAAATTAGCCAGAGACCGACAAATGTGTAAAAACAACATGTTTACACAAAAGTAGGACTGCTGCAGATAATACAGCATGACGTCCCGGAAGAAATGAGCGCGATGAGCTGCAGACAAGCACTTCACCCACTGCGTCTGCAGGATCTAATGCTGGAACAAAGACGCTGCAGCTTCAGCTTGTTAACGCCAAGAATCCCTAATATGTGAACGCCCGCGTCAGCAGCAGGAGGTGGACGTCGTTACTCATGCCACGGTTTAAAGGACGGCTGTGATGCGACCTGTGCCTCATCCACACGCCCGTTAATATTTCAGGCGTTGGAGGTTTGGTGAAAGTGGCTCAGATTCGAGCTCCGCCGCGTCTCGCTCTCCTTTCAGGTCAACGTCTTAAAAGCCAAGTGAGCGAATAGCTGCAGGAAACAGATCTGCTCCATGAATTACATCCACTGTTCTACCTCGGAAAAAATATGTTTACAAAAAAGGTGAAATGAATTATTTATAGGCTTTTCAGAAGGGATGACTCAACAGATGGCCGTGTCGCTTTCGTCCAGACTAGAATATCTCACCAACCATTGAGGGCAGGCAGCCATGAAATGATTCTGCAAACATTTGTGTTCCTCTCAGGACGAAGCCACTGATTAACTTTTCCGTCTAGAACCATTGTTGTTTGTTCATCGTTCTGGTAAAATAAACGGGAACCTCACAGATGTTGGACTAACATAAATAAAGCAGGACGGCCTCACATCTGTAGCAGATGATTTCACGACGCCTTAGAGAAACGCTGACTCATCCTCAGGAGACACTGACCAGGTTTTCATGCTTTGTGTTTGGAGCCTCCTCCACTTTGCCACTAAGATACATCTGCAGGTACATTTTGATGCTAATGTGCTGCACAGATGAGGTTTCTCTGATCTTTGCATTTATTAGTAACTATTGCTGCAGGTTTGAGTTGTGGAAGGTCTTGATTCTTATTAAGGATTGAACCAAATGGTCAAAAGACTTGACAACTGTAGAAAATGGGTTGATGAATGATTAAAAACAAGCAGCACTAGTATCTGAAGCTGGTTGTTTACGTTAACTCACATCCTCATTAATGAAACATGACCTGGTTGTAATCACGTTTTACTCTGTGCTGCTCAGTTGTGGAGAAGTTTCTCTACAGGAGCTTTTCAAAGCCTTTTCTGTGCAAACAGAGAAGAGGCTTGTGGCTGAAAATAACAATAACATCAGAAGCAAAAGCGTAGCACTGTGGTCCAGACACTAATGAGCTGCAAATAATGAAAAGCTCCGTGATGCTGAGCGGAGCTGCAGGTTCCGCTGGTAATAGTAGCCTCATAACGCGTTACTACACTGTGATGACACAAATACAGATGCAGCTCCGTGGAGGTTTGGCCTGTTACTTAGTCGGCACCCGGACAGTTTCCTCCGTGAGCCTCTGCTCGGTCCAGCTCACATCCAGCCTCTGGCTCACGCCTCATCACGTTACGCAGCTCCTTCTGACCACATCTGCTCAGCAGCAGTCGTGCTGCTTTCACACCAGCGTTGGCTCGGTTTGGGGTCTCGGCGCTGGTATAATTATCCGCGGGTCTATTTCCGTCAGCTTGCGACTGTCCTCAGATCCTTTTCAGATCACATGGATTTGTTTTTGAAAATGTGCTTTTGTGCCGGGTTCGAGTGGGTGTTTCTTGGGTTGGAAATAGACTTCAGAACAGGGATGGAGCTCAGCTAACGTCAGCCTACAGCACCAGGAGCAGCAGCGGGTCCTCAGCAGCCTCACAGGGAGACGGGGGAAGATGCAGCGTCCTGTAGGCTGCTGATAATAATCACCCTCTGTCCTCTGAGCCGAGTGCTTGTGTGCAGCCACCGTGTTCTGTAGTGACCTGGATACTGTAATCCACCAGCACACGGCTGAGCGGAGATAAAGGCACATGGAGCTGAATGTAAAGGCCAGCGTTGACGGAACTCCCCTTTAACAGATACGATGCTGTGTGAGTGATGGGGCTGAAACGCGGTTTTATTAGAGCAAAGCATTAAAGTTTATCTGAGGACAGTAAATCGTTTCATTCTTTCAAATTAGTCACATTTAGTGGATTTCTTCCAAAGTTCCAGCTTCTTTTTTCCACTGCAGCTCAACAGGGAGGCACAAAGACTTTCTCCACCAGACTCAGATGACTAAAGCACCATGTTGGCTTCAGACGCGCATTTAAATAAAAAAAGATATTTCAGTTTATCACAAGTCAGTTATTTAGTTATTTATTGAGTTTAATTCTGTTGATTATTATTGATTATATTATTATTACATTTAATCCTTGGTTACATTTTATTTTATTGCATTTTATTATACATATATATAATTTAACAATTTAACTTTATGTTAAAGTGTTATAATTATTAATATTTTAATAAATTTAATAAAAATAAATTTTAAAAAGTGTTATAGTTATTAATATTTTTAAATTTAACATTTAATTACATTACATACATAAACATTAATTACAATGTAATTAATTATCTTAGCTAATAAAACTCAACAACATTCTACATAAAACAAAACTAGCGATTTATTTTTTTAATTATGTTTGCAGTTTTAAAAATAATAATAATAGTAATAGTAATAATATTAGAATTGTGTTGTGATTCTTTGTTAAGATATTTTCAACAACAGCCATTATGATTATTATTAACACATTGTTCCACGTGTTCTGTGGATGCAGGTATAAAGTCCTGGCAGCAGTCGCATCTGTAGCGTCTGATGTGCATCTATGTAGGGCACTGCAGCACTCTGAAGGTAGCACTACAACGCCCGGGGACGGGGAGTAAACACAATTAAGTGGATTTAGCAGATAAAAGCAAATGTGTTTCTTGGTGATTTAAAGAGTGAAACCCCCACAGGAAGCGTGAGGAGTCCATCAGGACAGGCAGTGAGTGAGCGGCAGCGCCGCCGCCACACATCACCAGTAATTTGACTCTGCAAGGTTCATTTCACCTTCAGGATTAACAGAATGTCTATCGAGTGCAGCCTAAAAGCCTGAAGAAGCCTGCACGGCCTCAGTTGACACCGACGGCGAAGGTCATCGGGGTCAGGGTGTGAGGCATGATGATGATGATTACTTCAACAATTATAGATTTAATCAAGATTTTCACTTTTGTACAATCGCAGAGCTGGGAGCTGAAGGTGACAGAAGCAGCAGCTCTATTTATAGAATGAATTCATTATTAATTATTGATGAATATTTGATTTTCACCAGTGAGGTGAAACACGGAAAAGACAGAAGAGTAAATGGAACGCTGGAGCCGTTTGTTGTCATTTCATTAACTTGATTAATTTGTGAAGCGTATTTTCCAGCAGAAACTCTTTGTTTCAGACACAGGCTGTGACCTTACATGCTCCGGCCAGGAATCAATTTCTGCTGTGCAGTCTCATTCTCATTCTCACAACATTGAGCGGTTGTAATATCGGGAACCTAATGGGAACTAGGAGCCAAAAGAGTTTTAATTCACAGTAATGTAATGTCAGCGATAATTTAATAGTATAAAACACACAGAATGGGTTTGATGAAGCTCCCTGATCTGCAGTCGAGCAGCTACAGCAACACAACTCCACTGTGTGTTCAACATTCTCAGACCATCTTACAAGAACAACCGCTGGGACGCTCATGATCCCCTGAGGATGAACTGATGAGAACCTACTCATAAAACTTTCATTACCTTCACCTGTTGAGAAGCTTAATTCACATGACGATTATTGGAGTCAAATCAAATGATCATCAAAACCAGTATGAGGCCTCAACTGAGTTAAACCCATTACTGCATCAGGAGTAATAATAATAATCAATAAAAAAGGAAACAGAAGGAATAGTCATTTAGTTTTATAATACATCTTTTAAAGGAAGACTCTATTAGTGCAGTAGCTTTATGAGACGATAATTCTGAAATTTACAAAAGGACCCGGTGTGAAGTGACTAAAAATATTTATATTATTGCTGAAATGTCAAATTTAGGAAGATATGCAAAAACAACAAATACAAACCAAGAGCAAAGACAGCGAACCAACAAAGGAGGAGAGAATGACCAGAGACTCCAAACAATCTAAACTAAAAGGAAGAGACGCAGTCGGCACAAATACGAGACTCAGTCCATGATCAAATCTCCAATAGGATGAAACATGACCACCAATGAGAGATTAAACCTAGTGAGAGGCAGAACGGCTGCAAAGACGCCATCGAGTCCACAACAAGACGAGATTAGTGGAAAAACTGAAATAAAGGGAGGTGAGAAACGAGACTCTGCTGAACAGACGCAGACGCAGGAACTAACAACCTCCAGGTGATCCATTAGCTGTTACTTCTGATATTTATCGTCTCAATGGAGCGACGTAATGAAGCGAGCACAGATCCCGTCTGAGATCTGGCATTTTCACCGGCGACACTTTTCCAGCTTTTAGGGCCAAGACAGCAGAGAGTTTGTGATGGTAAGAAGTGAGGATGATTCCTTTGTCTGAGCCAAAGCAGAAGAATGTGGACATTCAGGCCGAACAAGCTTCAACTGATTAGATCCATTTCTGTGGGAGCGGCCAACGAGCGACCAGGCTGCTGAAAACTGGAACATGGAAACCAGAGCCGAGCCGCGGAGCCTATAGTTTAAAAGCTTTTTTGAAATGAAAACTGAAAACCTTCCACTTAGAGATAAAAACGCCCAAAAGCCAAGAACTGGTGCTACAGACGAAGTCCATCTAAAGTAGATGGAAACCAGGCACATGTGCTGTCAGTCAGTCAAATCTGTGGCAGGGTCCAGTGCAGAGAAAAGCCACCTGCAGCTGCACAGATAATGTGTTCTGCATTAAACTGAGCCTGAGTTCTAGTCCTCATTTGAGCCCAGCAATAAAAACGAGGGACGGCACAGAATACGACGAAGAATAGTCTTTAAATATTAACGCAAAACAAAAACCACATGACAGACGGTTCCTCTGTGATTGAAGAGATCCGGGCGATTACAAAACTAGATGTGACAGAAGAACAAGTGTAATAAATCACTACTGTTACGTACAAAACAAGTAAAATGACTCAACGATTAAATACGTAATTCAAATTATATAACTAACTAGTAGCAAAATACAAAATAAATGTAGTTAAACGTGCAGCATAAACAACGTGGACAGAGGACGTGTGGTTGTAGAGTGGAAGCGAGTCTGGAGCGAACGCTTAAAAGCTTTGGTGGATGTAGCTGCTGCCCTCAGGTCCTCAGGGACGTCACTGCTGGGTCCAGGTCCACGGGTGCAGAAGTCAGCATCTCTGTACCTTTGACTTAGCGGTTCTGAAAACAAGCGGGCTTCTGGGACACGCAAAAGACAAACGTAAAAGAAGATTTACGGCTGCTCTTCATCTGGACTCAGAGGAGGAGGACGATGCTTATTGTCTGCTCCATCGATGTGTTCCAGTTACAGATGAAATGAATCATTCTAACTCCAAATAATAAATCTGTTAGGCAGTGAACACGTCCTCATCTGACCTACAGTGAGACACTGCAGGGCAGCTGGGACGGGCCTGGTACCGCCACGAGCACGGGTATGAAACCGAAAGGCCCGAGGGGGAACGGCCCCGAGTGAGAGCGAGAGAGTAGAACGGAGGCGACGTCTCCACAAAAAGGCAGAGGGTCTGTCACAAGCATTAAACAACCAGCAGACGCATCAAACCACAAAGATGCACAAGAAACAACAAGCAGGAGAAGCAGGTGACCCCAGGTGACCCCAGGGGGCACAGGCGACCCCTGGTGACCCCAGGTGACCCCAGGGGGGCACAGATGACCGTTTGGGACCCCAGGTGACCCCAGGTGACCCCAGGCGACGGACTCTGCGTGTCATAATGTGACAGCGCAGCTACCAGCCAGAGATCTGAGACTGATAGCGCCAACATGCTCTAAAAATACACGCCGCTGCTTAAAATGCCGAACAGAAGGGGATCCAGCATCCCCTGCGTCTAAAGGGTTGAATGGGTCCCTTCTCTGAACAGCAGAGCCACCAAACAGCACTTCCCCGATTCAGGACTTCCAAAAATAGATTCTCACAAATCCTCGACTTAACTTGCTGAGCTGCGGCAGCGTGTCTGCGCGGCTCCACTCCACGAATCCTGTTTATCACAACAGGTTTGAATCTATCAAACGGATCACATTAGAGGACGCAGCCGGAACCCTGATCACAGCATTCAGATAATACAGTGCACAAGGAAGATCAAAGCAAAGACGAGGTCACGTTTGTAATTAACCATCTTCCTACTGTGTTTGTGTCAAATTATTGATGCGTGAATCATAAGAGCTGCAATAAAACAATGTGCACTGTAGCTAAATGATACAAAACACAATGAAACATGCTTCCAAGTCAAAAGGGACAAGCATCTAAACAAAGCAGCATTGGTTTCATTAGCATCTTGTTCCATGGTTCTTGTTCTGGTTCTGGTTCCATATCAGCCATTTGCACTCGTTACCACCTCGTTAGTCAGTCCTCATTTCACACAGAGTCAGAGTCAGAGCAAACGGCTGCAGAACAAATGTAGTTCAGTTTTTACACACAGCGGATGAGCCGTCCTGCCTCGCACACACAGGCTCCTGGATCGGCCCAGAACCGGGCCACACAACCACCATGCTAGTCTATATAATACATGCAGCACAGGGACAGAGGAACATAATCACATTTATAATTAAATGCAAATCAAACGGTGATCTTAACAAGTCTGGAATAACAAACAAGCACGACGCCATAAAATAATGAATCTGATTCTGTCGTCTCCATAATGAACTCAGCGCTTGGACTTGCAGTTCTGAAATCATTTGAAGGAAAACAGGTTCAGTGAGTTAATAACACGTTCTGTATGTAGAAGACGTATGCGGCCTGGGTTTGATGATTTATATGAGACGTATAGATTCACATTCTGAAAGCTGAGCGGTTCTGAGCTTGTTAAACCAGCGGAGGTTGAGCTAATGATGATGACGCGCAGACAGAACATGAGATTAAATGGCATCATGGGACATTTCCCACCACCTACATGACATTTAAGATGTGCAGACCTAAACCTAAATGATGGTCACGCTGCATGGCCTTAAAGGACTAGTCTGACATTTTCATAACACACTTATTCCTCTGTGGGGATTAATATCACTGTGGGTTAAACATCGGACTGCAGATTAGCAGAGCTTAGCACAGACAGGAAGCGGCTCCACCTCCTGTTTGCTGGTTCCAGTGGCGAAACCTATGCAGCGAAACTCAAATCCAAATCCCGAGGTCATCAGTAAATGTTGTTGCACTTCATCACATCCAGCATTCGCCGCTCAGAGAGCTAACGAACGGACTGAGAGATGGGGGAAATGGTGAGCAAATAAAAGCTAATGAGAGGAAAGTCCAGGTCTGAGGATCTACAAAGTGAAGATGCACTCGCGTTAACCTCGCTGCCGAGACTCGGAGCCTGGAAAGACGTCCAATTAAGCTCTCATCAGCTTCAGTGCAAAGATGCTCCGCTCGGCTGCTGTTGTCCAGCATATGCGCAGAGGGGGCGTCCTCAGACACAGACTCTGACAGGTTCCTGCGGGTTCATGACTCAGTCTGGCAGAACTGTCTGAACCCACCAGAACCCCTTCACCGGCTGCAGAGCTTGACTTTCCCCCAACAGTCCCCCGAGGAGGCCGTCCGTTTCATATTCATGTCCGTGTGCTTGCGATTCTGGGAGCGTGGGGCCGTGTGACGTGTGTTTGTGCGGACGCCAGTTCCCCGACCTGCTGCGAGTTGTCGGGTCTTGTGCCAGTCAGGGAGGACGGAGGATGAATGAGGAAGACGAGCAGCAGGAGGGGGCGGTTTATTCAGGGCAGCGCCCGTGGCCGCTCGGGTGGCGGCGCCTCGCCCGGATCGCCTCCCGCTCTCTCACTCACTCACTCACAGAATGCATGCGGCGTTTTGTTGAATGGGCTCGAGCGCAGAGCTTTCGCTGAATATTAATCTGTGAACGCATGTGGGCGTATGACGGGTAACATCAAAGCAGAGCGGAGACAAAGGCAGAGGAAAGTGATGAGATGTGGAGGTTTTCATGAGCAGGAGAATAAGGAACCTACCTGTGCTTTTAACATCCAAAATAAAGAGCAAGACCTACAGACTGAGTGCGTTAGAAAACAGGAGAATTTAATTATAGTGTTTGTCAAACAGGATGTGAAATCATTCTTATTACAACAAAAAATTTGATTGAAGTTGGAATTAAAGTCTAATGAGAGGAAAGTCCAGGTCTGAAGATCTGAGCCTGCGAAAGTCGACACACGATGGTTCAATCATGTCGTGATGAAGTTCACATGTTGGGAGTCTGTTCATCATTGTCTTTATTACTATAAGGTTTTAATGTGAAATATCGGTAAAAACAACAGCAAGCTCAGTCATTTTATCTACAGATCAACATAAAGTTTAAGTTCTTTAAGCTGCAGCCTGTGACATTTATTAGTCAGCCTTTGCTTCCTCTCCAGTTTAAAACACAAACTTTCCTCAGTCTAATATTTGAGCGCAGTCCTGCATCTTCAAGCGTTTACATAAATGGAGTAATTTCCACTAAAATGTCAGGCTGTTTCTTTCTTCCTGGTTTGTTTTCTTCTAAACTTGAGTCACAGCAGATTTATTCCATCAGTTTAAGGATATATTATAAAACCAAGCCGTGTTGTTTCTTCACATTAATCTACCACCAGTAACGTGAAGGGGAAAAAGGAGCAGAACAGTCTGTACAGTCAAACCCCAGAGACGCCAGACTCCACTGGAGCCAGTGTCGACACCCAGCATGAGAACTGGGACCAGTTCCCTGCACTCCCTCCAGACCACCTGGGAGTCGCCCCAGTTTCCAGTTTGGAAACATTTCCAGCAACGAAAAATCAAAGATGAGCAGCAAATGTTGGAGTGCCTGTTTATGGAACAGGTAAAATGTCTGGTGTAACAGACACATGGAGCTCCAGCTGCACTTTGGTTAAAACTAGAAACGAAGCAGTTTGTTCTCATTTACTCCAAATAATGTTATTTTCCACTCTGCTGAGGCCGCTGTTAATTCGACTCCTGAGGAGAAGATGCTGCTTATCCGCAGCCATCGATCCCATGTATTGAAGTGCTTAGTAAGCGTGAGTACTTTGGGGTCAGCGTGTTTGCTGCGTGCAGCGTTCAGCCACAGAGGCCCTGAAACACAATGAGAGGAGGTCTGGCCCGAGGCTTGGAGGGCTGCCTCCGCTCCATCCACAGCTCCCTGAGCTCCTCACGGAGGATTTAGCACCTGGCACAGCATGGAGCTGTGTTCAAACCGGCCCAGAACCAGCAAAACCCGGTCAACGAGCAAAGAGTACGGCTCGCGTGCAGCATGTGGAGCTCATGCCTTTAATAGGAGAGTCCTGGTGAGATGCTCGGCAGAACAACCTGCCTGCTCTTAATACCACGGGCCGACGGCCACGGGAAGCAGGCGGTATTTTAAGAAGCTGACCCACGCAGACGCTGCGAGCGCTGCAGCCTCCAGGACTCCAGGAGAATGTTAAATAGGAGAGGATGCAGGCGTGTTGTGAATGAATGTCAGAGACGCAGCGCCGTTAATTAAGTGTGAGACGGAGCCAGTTCAGGTGCTGCCTCTGATCCAAACAACCACCGGTGTGTGTGTTTCTCATTAACACACACCAAGCAACTGGATGAAATGTTGAGGCCAGCTGATGATCAGCTGCTTCAGACTCCACCAGTGTAGAGTATGTGTGAAACACTACGCGACCCCATCAAACAGCAGCTGTCACTCTCATCTCTGCTCATTTTCATGGTAAACACAGGCGCAATCACTGAGCGATTAAGATGTTAGTAAAATCTAACTTTGGTATCTTTATTTTTAAGACACACTGCAGCTTAATTCACAGGCATTAAATATGATTTTTCTCATCTCATTTAACATGTTTATACCAAAATATTCACCATTTATCAGAATTGTTTTAGTTGTTTAACATTTTCTACACCTTTCATCTTAAGCCTAATCCCATAAACACAATGCTGCTGCTTCCATTGCTAGCGAATTAAATCCACCTTAATTTGCTTCAGCTGTGAAACCTCTTTAAGGCCTTTGCATACATTGTTGTTAAAAACACAAAGAGGCTTGATTTGCTTATTACTGAGAGAAACAGCTTCCAGAACGTTTACTTGTTGTTATAACACGTTGGATTATGAGCAGAGTGTTTTTAATGGGGGTAAATCACTCGGAGGCCTGATGCCAGGAAGAATTTACTTCAAGGTTGCGCTGCTCCATTCGAAGGCTCTAGCGTTTCTATTGCTAAAGGTTTTAGCTCTGTATGAAGATGTCTGCTGCGATTTGCTGCTTTGTTGTTGCATATTTGCTTCTTGAATGCTCTCACAGTGTATGAAACTGCACTTCATTTGCATTTTCTGAACAATGTAGCTCTGGAGAAAAGTAAACGTGTCCGTCGTTGGACCCCTCATCAGTGCTAGCGTCGACTTTGACATAATTCTCTGCAGACAGATTTTAAAGCTCTCTAGGATATTGCATATGGGCTTTTGGGAATATCACAAGCGAGGTAATCTTGATTGGGGATGACAGTCCCCTCACACTGTCAACAGGCTATTTTTACCCAGCTCGTTGCACATTATTGCCCCGAAGCGACTTGATCCTTTTTATCTCCAACCCTCCTCAAAGATCCCTCCTGATTATTTTTTTATTCCAGGTTATCCGCCTCCATCTTGGGTCACCTGCACATTATTGTAGACACTGATGATGCACGTTGCCTTTTATCTGCTGGAAGCAGCATTTGACAGGAAATGTCAATGTTAATGGAGCAAGCAGACAATTTGAAATGCACTATTTCATGCCTGTGAACTATGGGACGCGTAATGATGATTTCTAAAGAAGGATTAGTGTACAGTGATATGACGGCACATCTTGTCCAGAAGCATTTTGGCATTTTGGCCTCATCCTAATCACACCGAAGGAGCGCTGGAGCCCAACCAGCTGTTATCAGAAGGGCGGCGTAGAGCCTCACCAGGTCGTCGTTCCCAAACACATGTAGACACAGACAAACCTTCACACCAGTGGACAAATCAGAGTCTGCACTGCAGAGGATCTGAGGTCCCAGAGGAAATGTGTGCAGACGAGGGCTTGAACCGATCTCCTTTTAATGGTGACGCACCAGTGCTAACTACTACATCACCACGAGAATATTGAATTTTTTTGCCCCCTTTTATGTGCTCACAAAAACTGCACAATCTCTCTGTTTATAGGTGGCCCACATCTTTTTACAAACATAATCTCAGGCTTTGCACAAAAGTCTAATCTGATTGGATTTTGATGATCAAAGGTCAAAGGTGACCCTGACCTCATGTTTGTAAACATCACATTGAGGAAATGGCCGGAGGGAATGTTATTTACGTTGACAAAAACATGGAATCATGAGGGATTGATGAAAACAGTGGTGGACTTTTCCATCCTCAAAACAAGTCCAGTATTTGTACTATATTTAGTTTTCAGCAGCTGTTTAACGGCTTAATGGGTTTTTTGTTTGTTTTTTTCAGGGTTGTGAAACTGACTGAGAGTTTTAGGAGCTGTTAAAACTGTTGCTTCTAAATTCAAACATCTTAATATGGAGCTGGTCCTCAGTGTGTGAAAACAACAACTATTTCAATTAGAAGTAAACTAATATTATAATTATATCAGAAGAGGGTTGGTTACTTACAGGCTGCTGCAGACACTGAGGCAAAACAGGGTCAAACTGGACGAGATCTGGGAGAAAGAACAGAAGTGATCCAGCAGAGAACAAGTGTTGGTCATAGGTTTCTATTTACATTTTATATGATGATTAAACGTGTGTTAGAACTGTGGCTCGTCGGGATTCTACAGTTTTACATGATGAGTATTCACACCAACACACCTCAGTCATTTATAGTTCAGCCTTCCTTAGAGGTGTAGTTTAGAGCATGTTTGCTTAAGTGTTAGCTTATCAGGTAGCAGTGTGTTAGCATCCTGCTAATCAGACTAGCACGCTAGCTTGTAGAGCTGCCCCACAAACAGATGCGTTAGCGCAGTGAACTGCTGGTGAATGTGACTGATATAAGGGATGTCATTCAAGCTAATGCTATGCTAGCAGCATTTGGCTAAGACCTCATTTGTTTTTGTTTACCTGTTGTTATCTCGTCACTTATTGTTTCGTCATGCTGTTGTTTTCCGCTCATTGTCCTCTTGTTCCTCCGTCGTTTGCAGATCTGACTCCTCCATCTTGTGTCAGTGAATTTGTTTCATTACACCTGTGTTCATACTGGGAAACCGCTACTTGCAGCGGGAGCGAGGGACAAGGGGCCCATTCAGGGGGGTCATGTTTGAGTAACCTGCATATTAGCTGCTGTAGTTCAATGTCCGCCGCCCTTACGGACCCCGAACGCCTCCAAGCAGGAGATCAGGAGATCAGGAGGAAACCAGCTGACACTTGATCCGTGCCGTCACAGCTGATGGAAACGTTGACCAGGAGAGGGACTCATCTTCTCCAGCCTTTACGCTGATTTCTTTTATTTCTGGTGGCTTCAGCTTCACCCTCTTACAGTCGCTGCACCGCAGACACTGGAAGGAGCTTCATTTGAGCAGTTCTTATTAAATCAGCCGTGCCTGGCGCCTCAGCCTTGAACGTTTTATCTCCCATAAACCCCTGTGGCCTCACCTGTTCCGCTGCACGTGACCGCTGATGTCAAAAATATCTTTTTAAACCATCTGACATCGCTTCTTTCAACTTTAAATTGCCTCATTTGCAGTATTTCAATGCCACAGTGGCCTATTTTATGAATTTCATTTCCTTCATCTTGAGAAATAGTAAATGCGAAGTGACAAATGTGAAATTCGCTGCAGATTATTTCATTTCTGTGCTGTGAATATAGAGTGAAATGTGTGCTGTGATACAGCGGGCCCACATGGAAGGATGTAATTTTAGTCATCATTTGTCAAAGCCTTCACGCCGACCCCCCGCTGTTTGGGCTGCATTATCCAGCCATGTGCGGAAACAGTCATTTTTTCTAGAAATTGAACACCGTTATAGTGGTTCACCCCGCGTCGCCTCGCGTCTCAGTCTGTTTTGATTTAGGCGAGCCAGCGAGTGAAATGTGCCTTTTTAACAGTGTCCAGTGGAAGTGAATTGGGTTCATGTGCAGATCCTGCTCCCCACTCACACGGAGCCACGGCGTTAGCGAACAGCCTGACCAGCGGACGCGTCGGAGCCGGAGCGCCGGCGAACGCGGGTCTAATGGGAAAAGCAATCGGAACGCTGAGGCGGAGGGTGGCAGACTGTCCTGACAGGGAACGTGTGAAAACTCACAGCCTGTAGGACTTCCACGGACGATATCTCCCCCTATTAGCCTCAAAAGCTGAATAAAGGTCACGGTGCCTCTGCTAATTGAGTACAAACGCACGTCCTGGGCATTTTGGAATCATGCAACCACAACAAAGAGAGGAGATAAATGAACGATTCCTTGTTTGTCTCTGCAGATAACGTGTACAGGAAATGCCTGGCCAACGGGACCTGGGCTCTGAAGGGGAACTACTCCATGTGTAAGGCCATTCTTCACGAGGAGGTGAGTCGTGAGCGGCGCCGTTGTGTTTGTCGTGATCCGGCTGATGTGACTTTCATGCGTTGATGAAGGTCATCGAAGCGTGAAGCACGTCGCCGTGGAAGATTTGTAAATGTGGATCCAGGGTTCGGTTCCTCGCAGCCTGTAAAGGACACACGTGCTGGAGAATTACTGAGAGCGTCGCTCCAAGGAACGTGCACAATGCATCTGCATCACTGAGGCGCCGGCAGGGCCAAATCTAGACATTCCTAAATGGCTCGCTCACATCTCCTGCGTAAGAGCCGTTCATATCATATCCACTCTATGACAGTCTGGATCATATTAAGACACTTCTAATGAGCATATTTAAAATGAAGGGTGGGAACGTCAGGGCGTGAACCATGCAGCTGCCAGGCTGCGTTCAGGTTCGGCTGGGGACTCTGGGCCTCGTGGCCCCGGTGCAGCTGCATTCATCGGCTTCATTTGCAGGCGGAAGCTTTGTTGTCTGAGATTGTTAGAATTCCTGAGAGGAGGCGTGGTTTAGCGGCAGAGCGGCGTCCGAGGAGCAGCGATGAGAAGCAGCTCCGGGTTTCCACTTCACGTGCTGCTGTTCGGTTGCGCCTCCACCTGCTCAGCGTATTGTTTTGTGCAGATGTGATGACGACCAGAGCTCGTTTTGATTAGCATTGAAGCTGAGGACAGAACGCGCTGACCCAAATCCGGCTGCAGCGGTTGCACGTACAGCACAAGAAGGCAAAACACCGCACGGCACAAACATGCGACAGCATCAAACCGGTGAATAATTCAGAATGAGCGTCGGTCACTCGGGAGGGAGTCAATAATAAGTGATGCTTCTGATGCTTTGCTGCCTTCATTTATATAAATACTATTTACTTCCTATTTAATCCTATTTATTATGACACTAGGTTTTTTGCTCAGTCTTGAAAGGACACCAGAGGAATAATTAGGTACTGAATTATTAAGCTGTTCCTATAGTTTGAGTCAGGCAGCAGCAGAGTGAGTTAATCAGGAACAACTGGTTTATTAATAAACTCTTCTTCTTTGGAAACTCGTGACCCCAGTGTTCAGTTCACGCCCATTAATTATGACGGTGACCTTGGTAATTATGGCGTTCTCACGCACAGCGCTGGTTGATCATCACTTACCTCCTATGGAGACATACAGTATGTCTGGTGGAACCAGAGACCACCTGAGAATCTACATCTATGCTGTGAGGTGGAACTATGAGTAGAACGTCCTCTGGTTCCAACCCGTCCACCAAAGAGGGAGGTGGGAGTCACAGTCAGAACCTGCTGGAGGGAGCGCGGTGTCAACGGAAAGACAGAAGCTACTTCCACCGCGTTTCCTTCGCTCCGATAAGCTGAGATGTGTTGCTCACAACTGGAAGCATCAATTATGGAGGAGCTGCCCTGAAACAGTGGAGAGAAAAACAGCGGCAGCAAATCTCCTGTCGGTCGCGTTTTGTGTTGATTCTCACCTTTCAATATTTAAACATGCTGTGTACATAAAGGGAAGTCTGTACCTGTTTAATCTGAGCATGAGTTTGCTTTTATTTTGACAGTTACTTCCTGTATGACAAACAAAAAAGATGATTCATGTCAAATAATGACATGTATCATCAAAAGAGAAATGAACGTAGCACGAGGTGAAACGACACAAATTGAACTAAATAGAAAAAACTGATTAAATGTTGTCGAGTGTGAAGCTGAAACCGACTTAAACCTCTTCAGCTGCTTCAAGTTACAGCAGCTCAGAGCATGAAAACCTAAAAGGCTGGAACTGCCTGAGGACATGAGGCTGCTCCCAAACCGTGAAGCAGAACAATATCAGGCGTTTCCTCCTGCTTCAGTTTCTGCATGGCATCATCTGCAGCGTCTCCTTCTGCAGCCACAGTTCCTTCATAGTGAAGGAACCAGAGCCTAAAACTCACTTCCACCAAACCTCTGGTTGTCTCCAGGAGACGCGGTGCTGCCTGAGGTATGGCTTTAATGCTGAGCTGGGCCGACGTCGGCCTCCGGGTCCGGTCAGTACCAGCGGCGCTGCCTGAGGCCCCTCATTCAGTGTCAGCCACAGTCTGACTGGGCTCAGCTGGACAGAGGCCAAAGATGGCGTCTGATTGATGAGTGACACGCGGGGACAAAGAGGAAGAGGCTCTGGTAGCCTGTAGCCTGTTAGCCTATTAGCCGTTAGCCTGTTAGTCTGTTAGCCTGTAGCCTGTTAGCCTATTAGCCGTTAGCCTGTTAGTCTGTTAGCCTGTAGCCCGTTAGCCTGTTAGTCTGTTAGCCTGTAGTCTATTAGCTTGTTAGCCTGTTAGCCGCTTAGCCTGTAGCCTGATGCTGCCTCTGCCAGCGTGTGAGCAGCCAGTCGTCCTCAGCCCTGTTTTTCATCTAAAGCCTCCTTTTCCTGGATTTACCATGGAGTGTTCCTCCTCCTCCACGAGCTGCACGCCACATTTTTCACGTCTCTATTAATTCTGGAGTGCGCAGAAAAAATGGCCTCAGTAATCATTTGTCTTGTTTTATTAGTCTCTGAATGAGCCTTTATGAAGCGGCTGTGCAGTAAAGACTGGGGACAAACGAGGACAGGCCTTGTTTGGGGAAAATATGCTTTTACTGCAGCGGAGGGACGTGACCGATCAGGCCTGTTTTTACTGGGACAAAACAACAGCAATAACCATAAAGCATGAAGCTGTCAGGACTAAAATACCCACGCTGGGCCCCGCGCGGCTTCACGATCGCTACGATCTGTGACTGAGCAGCTAACGGATATTTTCATTAGTGATTAATCTGCTTAAAAGCCCAAAGCAAACAGCGACGCCGGCCTCACAGCCGCTCCTCTGCTGCATCGTCTCAGACCGAGTCACGGTGTCGCGCTCATTATGAGGAGCCTGAACGCACCGCGGCCGCCGCTTCCTGTGGTCAGAGTCTTGTTCCTGCTGCTCCGTTCTGCTGGAGCGCCGCTCGTTCTCTGAGCGTCTACAGCCCAGAGCCTCGTCTCCCTGCAGTTCAGGAGACAAACGTGTGCTTTAGGAGCGCAGGCTTATAAAAGTCCAGCTGCATCACAAACTGGATGCGGAGCTTTGGAAACGGAGGTTTCTGGGAACATTCAGCCATTAAGTCTAATTGTTAACATGCACTCATTATTGGTTAGAACATGTAAAACCCTGACTGGTGCCTTCATCTCCATCTCTTCTCCTCGCTCGAATCCCTCCCTCGCCTCCTGATTGTGCAGAATGCACTCTGGCTCCAGGCGTGAGGCTGTTAAACGGCCTCGTCCGGAGCCGTGGAGCGACCGGCGCCACCTGGACACGGAGCTCAGCCGGGTTCACACTCGCTCCGTCCTGATTGTTTGTTGTTTTAAAGCAGAGTGTGCGATGCCTTCAGGGCCTGTCAGCATTAGCGGCTCTCACTTTAAGATCGATGCACTTCGTTCTGTCTGTGTTAAATTCTTCAGTGGCTGTGGTTTCATTCATGTTCTTCATCTACTGAATTATTCTGTTGTGTTAAAATAGGTTTTCAGACAGAGACTATTCTCAACACAGATCCTGCAGCATACGGACCCATTATAGAACAGTTCAGGAGAAAGAACTGTCAAATGGATCTGAAACGATTTGACACAGTCGGGATCCTGACAGTCGTCGTCACTGAAGCCTTTTCTACCGTATTAGATGAGTGACAGACATTCTGGTTTCTTCTATTCAGAGGTAACTTTCCTGCGTAGATCCGACACCTTTGATTGCGTCGGTTCCTCATCTCTCAATAGAAGCTGCAGTTTGAGGCAGGATCCAGCTGCTAGCGGGACGGGTGACGTGTCCGAGTCGGATTAAACATCAGCAGGTTTAATCTGGAGCAGACACCAGTGGGTTACATAAACCCACTCACAGCACAGATTAGTGCTGGAGGCGTGGGAGGACTCTGATCACAGAGGGGACTGGAGTCAAACGGACCCAAAGCAGCGCATGAAGGAAGGTGAAGGTGCAAATGTCAGTAATGATCTGAACTAAATGCCCAGGAACAATGGAGAGTCACCACAGAACGAGAACAAGCAACAATTAACAAAGATAAAAATACATGAGAAACAAACCATCCACAAAATAACCAACAGATGCAAAAACAACCACAAGACGCTGCAAAACAGAGACAATGAGACATGAACACGTGATGAATCCACTGCTGCACCAACAGAAACAGAGGCTCCAGACAAACAGCTCGGACCTGAACGCGTGTTTCTCGGTAATCGCTGATTCTCCCGCCCTGCGCTGTTGGTTGATCAGGAGGGAAACGACACGTGTGCAGAGACGTGAGGAGACGAGATGCAGCACACGCAGATCTGCGCTGGACGTCCACCAAGTGGCAGCTATTTATTGCTATTAGCTCGTTATTCACCAGCTTTCTGCGGATCAGCAATGTAAACGCTCACTGTTGCCAGAAACTCAGGCTTTAAGTGGGAATTAAGTGTCCTGCTGTCTGAACGTGGCTCCCGCTCAGAACCACAGCAGGACCGGGCTGAAAGCTGGAGGCACGACAGCGGATCCTCAGCCTTTTAGAGAAAACAGTGTAACACAGAAACCACTCCTCAGAGACTCATCCTGTGTTTCTTCTCTCCCTGCAGAAAAAAGGCAAGATGCACTACCAAATAGCTGTGATCATAAACTTCCTGGGCCACTGCATCTCCATGGTGGCGCTGCTCATAGCCTTCTTCCTCTTCTTGTGTTTGAGGTAAGTGCCCCCCCTCACGCCACCAGGCCTGATAATCCTGCAAACATCCTTGATGTGACAGAAACGTCAGTATTCTGATGATCCCTCGTTCAAAGGGCCTCTTATTCTTATTCCAAAACCATTTGGTCATGGGATGAAACCTTCCTATCTCAATCCTTCAGATGCAAAGGGTTTAGACGCCTGCAATAACTAGGGCACATTCCCCACAAGCGGGAATAATAGAAACCAAAGAGCAGTGTGGCGGCGTCCTGCTGGGACCACACCAAAGCAAAGCCCCTGTTAATGAGAGAGGTCTCAGCACCCTGCGATCGATCCCGAGGCCCCGGGGGACAGAGGCAGGCGTGAAAGGGCGCCGGGAGCCACAATAAACAGAAGGGGGGGGTCACACCTCCACTCAGCAACGGCCGCAGTCAGAGCAGACACGCAGAAGCCGGCAGGTTGTTCAGCGATCGATGAGCTTTAAACAGGAGCTGCAGCCGACACGTTGTGGTGGCACCTGGAAGAACATCTGGAGTTCAGGCCCGGTCAGGAGGAAGCTGAAGCACATAAAACAGCCCTCATCTGCTCCTTCAGCTGACAAGTGGGAGCTTCAAATCACTCCTGGTAATTTGATCAAATCACTCAGACGTCTGAAAGTGGCTGCAATCATTTAGCGGCGACGAGGAACTAAATGAATTTTCTGTCTGTGGTCCGTTCGCCTCCGCCCTGAGCTCCTCCTGAACCCAGCGAACGATTCAGCTCCACCGTCTTTTAAGCAGAATCTGTTCCTGTTTCAGCGTCTTTCTGGAGCCATTTCCAGCCGTGGAGCTCCCTGCAGACCTGCTTTAAACGCAGTCCCAACACACACTGCCTGAAACCCGTCTGAGCTGGTCTGGAGACAGATGTTAAAGCTAAAAGGCCGCAGGTCGCTATTAGCGTTTGCATCTCCAGCTGTAAACACCAGTCCTTGAATTCACCGCCCAATCACACCACTATTTAGTAAAATGCTGCAAAGACTGAATTAGGCAGGAAATAATTAATTCTGGATCCAGAAGCATGAAACAACTGTGTGGAAATCTGACTGACATCTTAAAATTACACTTCCACAACATAAATTTACAAAGAAGTCGGAGATTTCATCATCTGCAGCTCATGAAGTGATCAAAAGATTCAGAGAATCAGGAGGAGGCCGGGACGAACTGACCCCAGTGGGTTGTGGTTAATATTCAATGATTCATAGTGAAACCTGCTGATGTGATGTTGTCACATTCACTAAGTTGTCTGTGTTTGTGGAAAGCGGCTCATAAACACGACAAACAGCACGACGGCTCTCCTGCTGCTGCACATCTGCCCAGTCAGCACAACGCGTACATCATGCGATGACGTCACCAGCCGCTGACAGGCGTGAGCTTCTGGCTCCGAGGCGCTTCGTCAGACCTTAATTGTGTCCTGAGGCTGATTTATTTACAGCATAAAAACAGGCCGCGCATCAGATTATATCAGAGGAGAGGAGACGCCGCTCTTCATTATTCATCTTCCTCATCTTTGGTTTGTGACATTAACGAGCTCTCGTGCTGTAGTTGAGTAATGCTGCTCGAGTTGGAAGTGGATGTTTAATTCAGATGTTTCCCACCTTGTGTTTGTTTTCACATCATTTATTTTCCTTGGTTCCTCAGCATGGAGTCATATTTTCCCCGACACACAGCGGGAGGAGGAAAGTCGAGCAGACGCCTTCGCTTCATCTGCTCTGCTCTTCTCTTATTCAGGAGCATCCGCTGCCTGAGAAACATCATCCACTGGAACCTCATCGCCGCCTTCATCCTGAGGAACGCCACCTGGTTCATCGTCCAGCTGACCATGAGCCCCGAGGTGCACGAGAGCAACGTGGTGCGTGTGTCGGTGGCTCCGCTGCTTGTTATCTGTGGACGCTCCATTATTTGCAAAAGTCATTAAAATCACATCTCCTCCTCCTCCATCATCACCGTCCCAGACATCAGGCTGTTTGTTTTCACTCCATCACTGCTGGTGGAGCTTCTCCAGATGTGCGGGTGGGGGTGATTAATGGCGAGCTCTGCTTGCAGGTCTGGTGTCGCCTCGTCACCGCCTCCTTCAACTATTTCCACTCCACCAACTTCTTCTGGATGTTCGGCGAGGGCTGCTACCTCCACACCGCCATCGTGCTCACCTACTCCACCGACAAGCTGCGCAAGTGGATGTTCATCTGCATCGGCTGGTGTACGCGCCTCCACACTGTTCACTAGCCAATCAGGGCCCAGCAGCAGGAGGCAGGTTAATCATGAGCCTGGAGGGGTTTGCTAATGCAGCTGTGATAAACCAGGCACAGCGAGGCGAGTCGCTTCAGCTCAGCCCAGACGAGGCCCAAGGGTCAACAGGCATCACACAGGCGACCTTTGACCCCCGGTGTGTTGGGGAACACAAAGGTGCGGCCCAAAAGCTGGTTCTGTTGGCTGAGCTGTGACGCTGATCACTTCAGCTGGTGACGCCTGTAAACGGGCCCTGATCAAAGCAGGGCTTCCTGAAGTGGCAGCGCTTCACCCTCTAAAGAACGAGCAGCGGACCAACGATTGGAGTGTCCGGCTGAGACGGAGATTGTGTGTGGCAGCGTTTGTGTGGACTTCACTAAGGCCCGGCTCCACTCCGTCAGACTAAACCACTGAATATGCTCTGGTAGATTAGGTGCATTGTGCAGCTGGATTACATTTCCCCCAGGGCGGCGTGAAGAGGAGGTGGCAGCGCTGTGAAAATATAAATAAGATTTGATTTCGCTCGCTCTGCTGAGCTTTTAGTGTCTGGAGCTGAAATATTAGCAGGAGGTGAGACTCTGACGTGAGGGCACAGTTTCCACACGCTCCACTCGCCTCCGATCACGTTGCTAATGAAGCTGAAAGTTTCCAGAGAGGGGACGCGAAGCTGTGACAGGGCGGCGGGACGGTCCCGTGCTCCTGGTGAGCAACGGCCGCTTCAGACGGAAATGCTGGGCCGGTGCCGGGCCTTGGCTCGGATCCTCTGACAGAACCTGGCACACGCGGCAGCTGTGATGAATTTAAAAGCAGCATTTCATGCGGCGCTGTGGGATGAGACGCGGGTCGGACTCACGAGTAGTGATGGAGTGTGTGTCGCCCACAGGTATCCCGTTCCCCATCATCGTGGCCTGGGCCGTCGGGAAGCTCTACTACGACAACGAGAAGTGAGGAACTCAACCTGTCTTTGCTCTGATCATGAAAGTCAAGCTGTCTGACGTTAGCTCGTCCGGCTATTAATAACCTGCTGTAATCACATTTGCACAGTGTTCTTAATGACACATTAGCTCCCAGGCCATTTTCACTGATTAGGGCTCAACCGGTACCTCTGCTCTCTGTTACCTAGGTGAAAATTGTTCCTGCGACCTGTAAAACCTAATCTTTCAAAAGTTTCCCGGCTGTAACTTGGCTCCTTAACGGGCGAAGCTAAAGTGAATCTATATTTATCGCCCGAGACAACACTATGACTGATTTGTGAGCTCATGTGGGCCACAGACAGGCGCTAATGAGGCCTGTTGGTGCTTAGCTAGCAGGGCTATTAGCTAGCAGGGCTATTAGCTAGCAGGGCTGTTAGCTAGCAGGGCTATTAGCTAGCAGGGCTATTAGCTAGCAGGGCTATTAGCTAGCAGGGCTGTTAGCTAGCAGGGCTATTAGCTAGCAGGGCTGTTAGCCAGCGCAGCGGCGGCCGCATCCACTGACACCTGCTGTGGTGCCGTTTCAGGTGCTGGTTCGGGAAGCGAGCCGGAGTCTACACGGACTACATCTACCAAGGGCCCATGATCCTGGTGCTGGTGGTAAGAGCCTTCCTGCTTCCATTTAAACATGGCTGCAGGCCGTCCTGCAGACGCGTCTCTCGTGTTGAGCTGTGGCTCCCTGGAGACCGGGCCCAGTCGCCCCCCCGCTGAGGCCGTTTCGCCGCTTCCTGCTCGCTCAGCTGCTTTCTCCCGGCTGGGTCTCCGGTGACACGCTGACCTTCTCTCACTCGTCAGAAACAACACATTCCTTCATCCTCCCTCATCTTTTCAGCCGCCGTTGTGATTCTGTCAGTTCCGTTTCTTTCGTAGCATTTGCTCAGGATTCCTCTCTTTAGAACGTGAACCTGCAGCACCAGCGTTGAGTCGCTGGGACGCGTGAGGCGTCGCCTCGAGAACCTTTAAAATCTGTACTGAGAAATCAGAGGATGAGGTCAGAACCCGAGGTCAGCAGACACTGAACTGCAGGTTTTGTGCTCGTGAAGGTTTGTTCTCAGCATTTAAGCGGCTCCAGCGAGCGGCCGTTCGTTCTCACTGGATGAACTGCATGTGCAGGTGTGAAGCGCGGGTTATGTTTGCCAAACGCTCTCCGGGTGGGGACCAGTAACCTTACTGGGGTTCTGCCTGTTGCCTGGCAACTGGTTCTGGCAAAGAAGTTGTTCATCACATGAGCCACCGGGGGACCAGGACCCTTGGCCCCGGCAGATTAAAGCCATCCTCCATCCAGTGGTATTTGACTGTATTTTCAGTCTGACTGAGCTGGATAACGACAGATGGAACAAGTTTCTAATCCCAGAAGACAGGAAGTGGTTTTTATTTGCATGCTGGCGTCAGTACGTGTGCAGTGTTTTCGAGGTTTCACTCATCCCGTGTCCAGCTCATGCTGCTCTTCTTCTGTTGTTCCCAGATCAATTTCATTTTCCTCTTCAACATTGTGAGGATCCTGATGACCAAACTGCGAGCGTCCACCACGTCAGAGACCATCCAGTACAGGTACATGTAGCTACATGAAGCGTGAGGAGCACAGACAGCGCATGGGCTCTGATCACAGCTGTCGTCTGCAGGAAAGCGGTGAAGGCCACGCTGGTCCTCCTTCCTCTGCTGGGAATCACCTACATGCTGTTTTTCGTCAACCCCGGGGAGGATGAGATCTCTCAAATCGTCTTCATATATTTTAACTCCTTCTTGGAATCTTTTCAGGTAGGATGCTTGTACCAGTGTGTGCTGCTGTGGAGCAGGAGTGAATGAATGTGGCTGCTGACGCTGCCTCCTCCTGTCTGATGACTTATGGTCTCTCTGTCCTTCAGGGCTTCTTCGTGTCAGTGTTTTACTGCTTCCTGAACAGTGAGGTAAGCACATTCACATCCAGCCGTTCATACGCTTCATTCTCTGCCTTTTGGTGGCTGCTGCCGCTGTTGGAGGGAATTGAGTGATGGAGCCCCGAGCTCTTATTTAGGGCACAATTAAGGTTTGTCATGTGTCGACATGAATGACTTCATGACAGTGTCAGTCTGAATTTAGCTCCACAGAGAAATGAGGGGTGAATGGCACGGAGCATTAATATGCACACACACGCCTTCGATCATGGTCAAAGCAATAGCAGCAGTAGTTGGACTGTTTCTCCTTAGTTGGAATTGGTTTGTTAAAGCCACAGCGCAGCATTAAACCACCATGTGACACATAATCACGTCATAATTCCTTTCAACACTCACACAACAAAGCGAACAGCAGCAGGGAAGCAGCTGTGGACCAGATGTTGACGGCCATGACGCAACCATCACCTGTTCTGCAGCAGCGACACCTGGTTGTGGTGGTTTCACTTTGCGTGTTCATGGCTTCGTTCTGTATCAGCAGGAGGTTTATGATGTTAGTGATGAATCCAGTGCTTTCACTGAATTAAAGCTAAACCACAATCTGCATGTTGCTCATTAACCTCATTAAGCTCCACAACGTTCAGCCCTAAATGTCACTAAACAGATCCCAGTGATGCCACAAACTGGGCAGAACCGATTTTGTCACTTATCATCATGTGAGATGTCCAGGTTTAATGAGAGCGAGCTGGTTGTTCGTCATCTGGGTTAGTCTCAGGTTTTCCTGCTTGACGGCTGACGAACGGCTGGAGCGGTTCCTCCTCCAGCACGTGTCTGTCTGTGCTCTGATGATGCATGAGCGCCTCAGCATGAACTGTGTCGTGGCTTCAAGCAGGAGCCTGACCAGTGTGTTGTGATGCGAAGGATATTGATTTAGTGTTTTATTACGGGCAGAGACGGGAAAGAAGGACTGAGACGGATGATCTAAGGAGCCCAGCAGTCACATTCAAGATGAAACAACATTATGGCAAAGCCGTTCGATTCCACCATGAGCAGCTAGACATAAAAGGGCCGGACCCAAAGAATGAAAAGGAGAAGTAAAAAGGAAGATAAGAGAGAGAGAAAGGCCCTTCAAATAATAAACAAATAGTACACTAAACACACCAACAGCAGCAGCAGCAGGAGAAACAGCACAAAGACACTCAAAATTACTTACACTGACCTTTCAGGTCAAGCGTGACCTGGCAGTGGGTGTGGCTGTGTGGTGGGCGTGGCTGTGTGGGGGCGTGGCTTGTGGAAATGGGCGTGGCTGCAGTGACAGAAGCCATAGTGAGGATCAGCAGAGCAGAAAAGATCCTAACAAGACGTGACATGAAGCTACTCTGAGCCCGATGACAGAGAACAAACATAGATGAACTAACTGAGCTCTCAACACCAACATTAATAGGACAGTTTCATTCAGGGTGAGATGTTGAAAGCTCCGCAGCAGCACAGCAGTCACTCA
The DNA here is from genome assembly GCF_900634795.4 of Betta splendens. NCBI lineage: Eukaryota > Metazoa > Chordata > Actinopteri > Anabantiformes > Osphronemidae > Betta > Betta splendens. The sequence continues at coordinate 15,208,859 of NC_040898.2, read as the reverse complement.
GCTGCACCGCTCTCACTTTCCCAACCCCTCTGCAGGTGCGCTCGGCCGTGAGGAAGCGCTTCCACCGCTGGCAGGAGCAGCACTCCATCCGGGCCAGGATGACCCAGGCTCTGTCCATCCCCACCTCCCCGTCCCGGGTCAGCTTTCACAGCATCAAGCAGTCCACGTCGCTATGAGAGGAGGCCGGCGCGTCACCGCGAGGCTCTGAGCCTCAGGACACTACGCAGACAGGAGGCTGCAGACTGTACGAGTGCCCAGGCTGTGAATGTACAGCACCCCGTTCATCGCGGCTCTGCGTCAACCTGGAGCAGAAACTGGACTGGATGAAGCTCTTACTCAGTTATTGAAGCCACGTGTAGATTGTATTTTGCGGCTACGAGCGACTGTGTTTGTGTTCCTTTAGTGTTGTGCTCTTTGCTGCTCGCGCGACTCTTCAGAAAGCGTCAACACGTTCCATAGTTTCAGCCTAAAGACGTTTGTTCCAGAAATGATGTTGGTCATGTCACGAAGCAGACTGCAGCCAAGCTTAAAAAGCCTTTGTGTCACTGACCTCACTGCTTTCTGCTCACAGACCTGCGTTTGCTCATCACATCGGCAAGAGACACTTGCTGCGTTCTGACATGATTTCCACAACATTTACATCAAACTCACGGATGATGTTTGGAACAAAAGTGGATGAAGCTGATTCTCCTTCTGTTCACCAGCAGCACATTATAAGCTACAGGCCGAGCACCGAGAGCTGTGAGCGTGAACGCGGGCGGTTCTGTTTAATGATTTATTGTAAATATATAAATGTGAAAGTGTAAAAATGAAGTAGTCACAGATATAAACCAAAATCTTCACACTGAATCAATCGGGCACATCCTCCATGAGACCAGCACCTCACCGTCCACATTCCTTCTGAACCAGGATGCCTGTTGCACCTGCGCTTTTCTGTCCCATTCTTTGTGAGAGTCTTTTTTTTATCTACACGTTAACGTTTGAATTGAATGTTTTTTAAATTGACCCTTTTTAGTGACATGTGAGCTGTGGTTGTGAATAAATGTCAACTTGTTTAAGGATAGTGACCTTTACACGCCACTGTGGTGTTAGCATTATTTACGTGATCAGAGTTGAACATGTTTATCACTGTGCAATGTAAAGAACGTCATTCAATAAGAGGTTACAGTTTAAATATAAGTTTAATGTTTGCAGGAGACGAGAGGAGTCTGTTGATGACATGTTGAGTCCAGCTCAGTAAAACATTCAGAGATTATTAAAGATTATTTACACAGATGTTCATAGTGCTTCAGTATATATGACAAAATCACAATGTAATACACTACAATATTATTTATTGTTATTTATTTTGAAAATTGTTATTTTCATACTTGAAAAGATGTCGATGATAATAAACTGTGTTACATTTGGCTGAATGAAAAACTGAACAAAGGCTGAGATGTGTTGTTTTTGTATTGGCCTCCAGATAAAACAGACGCGAGGTTTGAGGTTCGGCTCACGATCACACTGTCATTTGTTTCCACAGTCCCCTGAGTTAAAAGCCAACAACAAGTCCATTTGGAGCGTCCTGTGATCCTTTTAAGCTGTGTGTGTGTGTGTGTGTGTGTGTGTGTGTGTGTGTGTGTGTGTGTGTGTGTGTGTGTGTGTGTGTGTGTGTGTGTGTGTGTACAAAACACCAGCTTTCAAGCAGGATCCTTCTGCCCAACTGAACATTCCCCCACTTTCTCCCATGAGTGGGAGCAGTGGAGGGGTTTTATCAGTGACACCACACCGACAACAGCACGGCTCCACAGACTGAGAGGAAAAGTGGAGCTCGCCATGATTTTCTAAGGATCATAGTGTGCTTTGTGGTTCAGGGCTCCTGTCTCAGCCATAATGCTAAACTACATGTGAACGGCCAAGGTTAGTCATCAGCCGGTACCAAAGTAACTGACGCAGTTATGCAATTGAGAGAGAAACCATCAATTTCACAGTTACTCACTGTACTTCAGTCAGGATAATTTAATTCTCTGCTTGATGACTGATGCTTGGTGACGTCATTGCACATCTGGACAGTGCTACTACTGCAAAGCGCCAGTGCTAAAGAGGCTTCATCCCTATCAGAGTAGTTGTATTTACAGTTAGCCTCCAGATACTAATGATGTCAAATCTAATGTGTCAGGATAGAAAAATGTTCCCAACACTGAATTTGAATATTTGTCAGAATAAAGCAGAATTTATTAAGTCTATTTAAAGGTAAAAACAAACAGGTCTAAAGACAATAAAAAGTGTTTGACACCCATTATATGGTTCAAGTCATACTGTATTAAATGGAAACAAGGCAACACTTACTGTAGAGTACAGTTTGTCTGCAACCAGACTGAAGCATTTATTATTTGTAAATAGATCTGATAAAAAAAACTTAAAATGTGCACATGACAACAAACAATAAACAATTAAACAATAATAGTTAACGATTAAAGCCCTGAGCTTAAACCTCCAAACAAATAAGCAGAGCAAGAAATATTACAGATAAAACGGATGAAGGCACAGTTACTGATGCTTCAGCGCCATCTACTGCTTATTAACTGCAACTGCAAGTTTTGTACATGTTTACTGTTTCATTAAAACCCTTTAGGGCATGTTTTATGCGGTAGATTAAGTTAAAACAAAGGAAATTGAACATAAAGCTTTGAAGTCTAACGGTTCGCCAGGGTTTATGTCACACATGACCAAAAACGTAGAAATCAGAAGGTTTGTGGTCCGGCAGCGCCTCTAGCGGCCGCACGTGGTAGAACATGGTTCACTGCACATTAGTCTACACAGCTTTATCATCATTAGACATTGTTTCATTTAAAGGTATTAAATCATGGTCAATATTATGTTCTCAAGTTTTTTATTGTTATCACTTTTTGTTGACTTCTGTTCTTTTCTTTTTGCTGGATGTTTCTTACTTAAATTGTTTTACTGGTTATATAAAGTTGAAAGCTGAATCTGAACATTTATGATGAAAGAGCAGAGTCAGGTCCGTCCTGGTCAGAACCAAGCACACAAGAGCATCATGTCTGAGCTATGGGTTATAACAAACAAAACTGAGAACTACACCTTTACCTGGCAGGACCTGTACGACAATGAGTATCAAGAATGACAGCAGCCATTATTCAACCCAAAATAAACAAATGAGAGAATAAATTATAGCTGAGTGGTGCAGTGGTGCAGTGGTAGTGTGCTGGGCCCATAACCCAGCGCCTGATGGATTGGAACCATCCTCTGCTACTATAATAACAAGGAGCATCCCAACTATCCAACATCAGTGTGTGGTTGGTTGTAGCTGATTCTTAATTTAATTTCCATCCATCTATTTTCTCCACAGCTCTATCTGTTATGGCTGCAGGGAGCTGGAGCTTCTCCCAGTTGTTATTTGGACGAGAGGTGGGAGAAACGCTGGACAGGCCTCTATCCCATCGATGGCCACACACAAACAGATAACTCTCACACTTACAGCTACAGGCATAATAGAATCTCCAGTCTTTAAACTGTGGGACGAAGGTGGAGAAAAAACACATACACAGAGAGAACATGCAAACTCCACACAGGACAACTGGATGACTCACTTATTGCAGGCGAAGACCAGACGACCACTGGACCTGAAAGAAGTCCCATCACAGGGCACAGACTATTAAAATAATCCAAAAGGGTCTGAAAGAATTGAATATGATGAGCTACGTCTCTGAGAACTGTCAGTCAGACTAACTTGAGACTCCAGAGTAAATGCTGCTGACAACACAGCTACAGAATCTACAACTGGAACTAAAGGTGAACCTGTGCATGACACATTGTGGGCCCACGACCCAGAGGTCAGTGGATCACTGCCATCACAGAAGCAATGTGACGGCAACGGACATGAATGTGCCCTGACAGTGGGACAGCGAGACAGTGGTCACAATACCAGCACTGTAACACTGAGAAAGCTCCCTGGACTCTGGTCTGCATTGATTGTACCATTGGTATTTGTGCACCACAGCGTGACATGGAACTGACTGATCGGTTCAAGTGTCACAAGCTGCAGAGTGGTTCTCATTTTCAAAATGCATATTAAAGGCTGCCTACTGAGTCTAGCATCAGATTCAAATATTAACATCTAAAACTGTGTGCGTTCATCACCGTAATCTGCTTGTGATTTGCGGTGCGCTTCGTGCTGCGGCGAAGCAGGGGTCAATTCACAGGTAGGTCCGCGAGAAACCTGGAAAATATTAGATATCACAGTTACTCTTAGTGAATATATATGCAGCTGCACTGTGAGCAGCTAGCATGCGCAAGCTACTAGCGCAGTAAAATTGGTCAATCATAAATATTGGGCGCTGGTAAAACTCAGTAAAACGTTTTATAATTAAAAAAATATTTTTGAACAATGAAGTTTCGTGCTATGAACTTTCGGTCCACATTTCCGCTGTATGGGCATTTACTGAGACTGACAACTACGACAGCCAATAAAAAGCCTTAAATTGGTGCGTTGACCAATAGCAAAGCAGGGGAGGGTTGTTATCAAGTCGTAAACGGTTAGTAACAGGACAGGCAGGTAAGTAAGATTTTCTCTTGTTATTTTCCTTAAAATCAACAAACGTTCTGCTTGACAGGGAAAAACACTCATTTGATTCACTGCCTTCGATTGTTCGATTTCTGCAGGATGGATTTTTTGTGCACTTTTTTGGCAAACGTGCAGCAAATGTAGTCATTGAGAAGTCAGTATGGGATCGGGAAGCAAACAAGCTAGCTGGCATTAGCTTAGCCTGCTAGCTAGGTTGCTATTGGTCGGCGTCTCGGCGTTAGCTCCCACGTCGCTGCATTCCAATCTCAAATATTAGCCCTGCTAATGCTAGCTGCTCTACTAGCGTTCACAGAAAGTACTGTTAATTCTGTCGCTAATCACTGATGGTACATTACCTGCCACTATAGCCAACAAATCAAGCACTTTTCACAAGTAACATCTGTATTTTGCAACTCAGTTTGTACATTTTTCAACATGTAAAACTTTTTCATTATAAATGTGCAATAAGTGCAGGCATCTTTAGCTAAGCAGTAGCTAGCGTTAGCCTGCCAGCTGAACGCAAAAACGAGAGATTCGGGACTCTGAAACTTGGTTTACTGCGTCTCATTGTTTATTGATTATTGTTTAACTGTCTCCGATAGATATATTTGAGACACAAATGGAAATTAAACAAAAGAGAAAAAAAAAGAAAGAAATTCAAAAATACAATACGGCAACTATCAATAACACTGTTAAACAATACATCTTATTACAAAATTATTTTCTGATGAAACTATTAAATGTTGGTTCTTATCTGTCTTATCTATTCCTAAGTATTTACCTATGTGTTAATATTAATTATTATCAATTTAATAATAATAATAATGACATTTAAATATCATTAAAATGACAATGTATATTTCTTCCTTTTGTTTTTAAGCATCATGTCATTTCCAAGTCTTGGGACTGGAATTATGGCACCATGGATCCCTCAATGGAGTATTTTCACTGTGGATTTAAAGGTATTACCAAACTATACCAACATAGTTTATTCAGTTTTTTATTTTTGGATTTTTGTGCCTGAGGTTGCTGCTCTGAAGCTCAGTGGTTCTGACATCCTAGACCAACACAGAGACTATATGGTGGATACAAATGGACAGAAAATGTTTTTGGAATCCTGGGTTCATCTCAAAAGGAGCACATCCTGTAATCTCGGGGAAGGATTAATTTCAATTATGAAGGTACAGGTATTTGAGTTCTTTCCTTTTATTTCTTTTTGGGCTTAAGGGTAACACTTTCAACTACAACTTGCTACATGGACTTTTCATCAGAACAATAATAATATCCCAGCCTAGTGGTCTTGTGCTTAGGAACGAGCCACACAAGGCACTAGTGTATAAAAACAAAACACTAGACATGTCTACAGGGAGAAATCTTTGACAGAGGAGACCTAAATCTGGATTTTGGATGGATTACAAGTACAAGGACACATCAGAATCTCCCAGGAGGGGCTTGAGGGTGTGACCGGAAATTTAGGCAGCTTTGCATTGGCTCAGTCCCTCAGAGCAGGACAAAACAGTGGATGGTTGTTTTCATCAATGATTGTACAGCTGACGATAAACAAAACTAACTGAAAACCATCACAAACACCAGATAATTGATCTTATAATTTGTGGTGACATTTTAAAGATATACTTTTTTGAGAAAGAGCAGACAGCTGCCCTTTTCTTGTACTTCTAAACAAACGTACAGAGATTATCACCGAAATATATGCATATGCTGCCAGTCTAGTAATGTAGATTCACAATGTAGATTGAATGGTAGCATTTGCTTTACAGATATAGTTTAAATGTAAAGCAGAGCATTGGCATATTAGAGGTCTTAATGTATTAAAATAAAACCTGAGCAACCTAACAAAACCAAACAAAAAGAAGTTATCAGATTGATTACTTCCTTTGTCAACTAAGAAACACAATGTTCTTGTATTATACACCTAAACAATTATTAGTCAAGAGCACACGGTTGGATAGAAGTAAAATAATACAGTGCAATAAGCCTTGAATTTGAAATGTAAATGTTTAGGGTTCATCATTAAAATAGGTCTGAAGACGCCTCCAAGCACAATACTTATTTTATCCATTTTGTTTAGACAGTGTAGCACAAAGTGTAACTTCCTTTAAGACATTATTTAAATGTTGCATAATATATATATTAGAAGATATTGTAAAAGTGCTTCCATGTCCACTCCAGTAGGTTCTGCTTTATACAGCATATGGCGTCATGTTATGTGGGTGCATGTAGTGATCATGTGGAGGCGAGCGCCTTCAAGGGACCACTGGCTGCACCTGCAAAAGGCTGCTGCACTTCCTGTAAACAGACTCGGGCAAACAGGCAGCGTCTGCTCTGCTTAATGTCAACACGAACAGGTGTCTAATGAGTCACCTCTGACTTTTATTAGCAGCATAATTTAGCAGTATTTGCCAACTTAGTTCCACTAAAAACCGGAGTTTACATTAAAAGATTTATAACTATTTTTCAATCTAAATATTAACCTAATATACAATAATAATATTAATGGAATACGCTACTCAGCATTAATACAGGAGAGAGAGAGATATATAGAGAGAGAGCGAGAGAGAGAGAGAGACACACACAGAGAGAGAGAGACACACACAGAGAGAGGAGAGAGAGAGAGAGAGAGAGAGAGAGAGAGAGAGAGAGAGAGGAGAAGAGAGGGAGAGAGAGAGACAAACACACACACACACAAGAGAGAGAGAGAGAGAGAGACAGAGGAGACAGAGAGAGACAGAGAGAGACATGAGAGAGACAGAGAGAGAAGACAGAGAGAGAAGACAGAGAGAGAGAGAGAGAGAGAGAGGAGAGAGAGAGAGAGAGACACAGAGAGGACATACAGAGAGACAGAAGAGAGAGGAGAGATAGAGGAGAGGAGAGAGAGAGAGACATATATATAATCATATATAACACATATACACAATATACATATATTATATATATATATATATATATATATATACATATATACACATATATAGATATATAATATATATCTAATATATATATATCACATATTATATATATATATATATAATATTCATATATATATATACCTAATCTATATATACATATATATATATATATATACATATAATATATATCTTATATATATATATACATATATATTATATATTACTCTCTCATCTATATATCTATATCTCTTTATTTCTATAGTCTTTTTATTTAGTGTTTATTATGTACTTGTAGTAGAAATGAGACTTCTATTTGATGTTTTGCCGTTTCCATTTGGCTGTAAACGCAGCCTGTCGCTCCGCAGCGCCCCCCTGTGGCGTCGTCTCTCATCTGCCCTTTACTCTAGTGGTGACTATGAGAAATGTCTCCCGCCTACCAGCAGGCAACACACGCGCGCGCGCGCGCGCGCATGCACACACACGCAGCACTTCTATGTTTGTCAGACTCAAATCCGAGGGAGAGGAGCTAGCCGCCATTTTCTAAGCGTCTCTCCCTAAAACGAGAGAAATAGGCTCTCGACAAACGGCCATCCGGATCACCTCCCGCGCACTGAGAATCGGGTTTTTAGGTGGAGGGTCACCCCGAAAGCGCCTACGTTTGAACCGAAGCGGGGAACGAAGGGCAGTTTCACGGCCTTGTCTTCTTTTCGCCGTAGCGGCGAGGCGAGCTAGCAGTCGAGCAAGGTGTAGATCGTTGATTCGCCCATTGCCTGAATCCGGAACGGACGCGAGCGGCTCGCGGAACCGGGCCCAGTTCGCCGCTCTGGCTGCATTTTTGGATTAATTGATGGCAGAGTGATCGAGTGGAGGCGGATTTTTTGTGGTAACACCCGTGAATTTTTTCCATCAAACTGCAGGGGATTGTTGCCGAAATTCCCTCGGATAGTGCAAGCTCGTCACGTGGTAGGTTCCTCCTTTTTCTTTGTTAGCGACCTAGCTAGACGGCCACGGTCGCCTCCCAAGTTCTCCGCTTGTGACATATCTGCATTAGCGTGTTCTACCGATGCCGTCCCGTCCTCCGCTAGAACAAAGAGCGACGGGCGCCACACGTTACGACGGGCTGCCACTGTTTGTTTCCGTGGTCTAATTGCAATGCAGACCGTGTCTGCGCTCTGCAACGCTCGTAGAGCGCCGTGTAAATTAAGTTGGGATTCGTAACGAGTTGAGGCATATTTTACCACCCGCGTTGCAGCCTGACGTTCGTTTTCCCGTCCTTAAACACATAACGCTCCGCGTCGCTCTGGGCGTTATTGACAAACTCTCCCTGAGATGAGCGTAGGTTGCGTAGTCGGTGACTGAAATGTTGACTTGCCTTACGAGCCTTGCGTAAAGCGGAAAGGCGGCTTCTGGTAATAATAAAACGGCTCCGTGGGTGACGGGGCAGCGCTGCGCCGCTCGTTAGCTCGCGAGCAGGTTGTGTTTCTTGCATCAGCAGCTTTAGCGAGCTAACGTTAGCCCGGAGCCAAGCGCATTAATTTGCACGCAGCGCGTGGAGTGACAGGGTTCGGAGATGATTATCTCTGGCTTGTTGCAGTTCGGCGGATCCGGCGGTGCGTGGCTGCTTTTTAGCGGCACGACTCCGGGTTGGTGGTTGGCGTTTCCGCTACGGGAGCTAGTGAGAATAAAGGCATAACGTGAATACAGCGACGCTGACCGGGCAGCAGCGGACCCGTGTATTTACAAATGTTTCTGTAAACACGAGGACGACATTTTGGTGGTTCCGTTCGGCTCCGCTAACCTTGGACGTGGACGGGTTGGTCGCTGTCTTGTCACACGATCCGCAGACACTTGTTATTGTAATAAACGCTAGCCCAGTTTACCGAGGGTGGGGGTTCGGTTCCCCTCACACGAACACGCGGGCCGTGTTTTCTGGACATGGATTGCGTTGCATAATCTGCTTCGGAAACGCCAACATGGCGTAGTGCGCGCTGACTAGAAACTGCGGTGAAACACTGAGCCCCCATTCATCTGAGCGAGCAGACGATGCGCGGAGGAGCAGCTCGCTTTTATCTCGCCTTTTGAAGGGAGGCTTCGGAAAGTTGGTAGATTTACAGGCACTTTGTGGAAATATCCCAATAAGACCCGATCCCGGGGTAATAATAACACATGTTTATGCACGTTTAATTGAAGGATTAATTGCAGTAATATTTCAGAAACGGGAGGTTAAGTAGGTTCAGCTGCATTTGACACAGGAACCTGGTCAGGATGACATCATGTGCTTTGGACTAATGCTGGGGCCTAATTCCACCTACTTACACTGCCTGCGTGCTGCACACAGACCTGCCGGGGCACATGTAGGGCAGTGGGCTTTGGACAATTTCCTCTGCTGCTTCTCAGAAAAACAAAATTCAAAGCTCGTCCTTAAGTGAGGTCTTGCAAGACAAGAGTTGTTCACAAATGCACGAGTGTAGGTGGACATAATGTATTCACGTGGGATTTAGCTCAGATGCCCACTGTTATTTCATGTAAATCATTAGCATCCCACTTTCCAAGGTCAGTGCATGTTATTAATGTTTTGTTATTTAATTAGGAGGTCCCCTAGTCAAGCATTATTGTGATTACACTGAATGAAATTACATTATGTGGAGTTGGTGGAGGGATGAATCAGTGGTGAGAAAATAAAAGCACATTTGATCATTGATGTTGCTGTAGTTCCTCCTTTTTCCTGGCTGCTCTGAAAGATAATATTTAACAGCATGCAGCAAACAGGCCAGTGAAATTAACTACATGGGTTCTGTGCATTTGTTTAAGATTTGTATTTAACTTGGGTCTGTTGAATATGTTATTAAGCAGTGATAATTTCATTCCTTGTATTTATTGTCATGGTAAATATACATAAATATTCTGGGTGGAGGTTAATAGTTTTACTCACAATGAGAAGACTTACAGAACCTGTAATACAAGTACTTTTTGTATGTTGTCTTGTGTACAGGTACGGTTTGCCATTACACTGCATTCCATCTAAATCTTAAGACAACGTCTTAAGATTTTCTGGAGCAGGTTCTGGAGTCTAAATGCTTGTCTTCTGCTTACACTTCACTAGTAGAAAGCTATAAGGTTTTTGTTGTATTGTGTTTTGAATATTCTCTGGCTCATAATATACTGAAGCTCAACATTTGAGGGCAATTAGGGCAGTCTCTTTGTTACTGTACTAATTTCTCTGTTTACCTCTGCTCTCTCTCTGTCCAGGCTGTCCTCAGGTGGGGCAGTAAGCGGGTGGTGTGGAGCAGGCAGCGGTGCCCGTCCCTCTGCACTGCATGGCTGCGATGGCGCCCGCTCTCACCGACGCCCCAGCCGAAGCTCACCACATCCGCTTCAAATTGGCTGCCCCGTCCTCCAGTCTCTCACCGGCCAGTGCAGAGAACAACAGTAACGCCAGCAACATCCTTATCCATAGCAGCGGCTCCGCTAAGTGCAAGGCCGCCTCCGAAGAGTGTCCTCTTGACTTTTGTGGCGGCGACCAGGAGCAGCAGCAGCAGCAGCCCCAGTCTGACTCTGTGGCCCAGGCCCAGGCCCTGGGCAAGCTCCAGCCACTGGTGGCTTCTTACCTATGTTCTGATGTGACATCGGTCCCTTCAACTAAGGAGTCAGTCAAGCTACAAGGAGTACTCATCAAACAGTCTGTGCTGAAAGGCCACAGAATTTTGCCCGGCGCCCTGCTCAACGGAGGAGGAGACTTTGTGTTGAGGAAGAGGCAGGCGATAGAACTCTCTAGCGGCCAGATCAAAAGCCTCATGAGTGGCAGCACTAACGGAGGGGGCCAGCCCATGGCACCTGTCAATGGCCTGGCCAAGAAGCTGGCCACTATGTCTGGTTCTGGCTGTGTGGTAGCCGTGAATGGGGACAAGCCTTCTGCCACCACAGACTCTCAGTCCCGTAACCTGCACTTGGACTCTGAGACTTTGACAGCTACCATATCGGGTCATATCCAGGTGAAAGGCCCCCATAAACAGAATCATTCCCCTGGCGTTCCTCAAAATTCAGATGTAAAAAATCTAGACCCACCAATCCTTCAGTCTGCTGCACTTTCCCCCTTTACCCATGAAAGCGCTAACCCTGCTGAACATCTGACTTCAGAGGAGGCTGATTCTCACATGCCCAGTCAGCTACAGGGGTCAAACAGGGAGCGAGCGGGGAGCAGCCAGCAGGGCTCTCCATCCTGTACACCTGCACCACAGCCCCCTCGACCCTGTAGTTCTTCCTCAGACTCCCTCGAGGCTCATGTTAGGGAGCGCACCCTCCTCAACAGCAGCCGTCAGTCTGAGATTGAAAGTCGGCTACGGCGCCTACGCAAACGTCTTCAGGTGGTACAGGCCAAACAGGTCGAGAGGCACATCCAGCAGCAGCTGGGTGGGTTCTTGGACACGGCACTCAACCGGCTATTGTCTGGAAACCGCAAAGCAGAGACTGCAACGCCCACAGCTTCATGGAGAACTGGACGTCACTCTTCATCCAACAGCAGAGACGGCCTCGGTCGCTTCCTGAAAAGCGGCTCCATGCCTCTAGAACTGGAGAGGCTGTATCTGAGCGGCACAGCTAATCTCCATTCTGCAGAAAGCGCCTTCGACTCAGACGTAACTGAAAGTAGCTCTGGTGGAGACTCTGACCTGGAGGAGGAGGAACTTTCCAGAGTGGACATTGAGCAGCGACATGTCAAACTGTGAGTGTCCTCATCAGCTGAAGCTTGTGCACGGTGCTCTGCTGTAAAGGTCCCTGCATGTCTGCGCTCTGCAGCGTGCTGCTTGGGCCTAGCAGGTGCTGACAATTAGTACCACCTCCTCTGGCTCGGTAGTGATTAGGTCAAACTCTAGGGAGGAGCGCGCGCTCGCACACACACACACACACAGCATGATTTTTGGAGGTGGACGCATCATTCTGTGGCTCAAATGGACTGAAGGTAAACGCTCCTGTAAACCCTAAGTCTGAAACCAGCAGCACAAACAAGTTGGAGCCTGTGAATGTTTTGATTAAAACTGAAACCAAGAAGAAACCCACGGTTGGGGCTGCGGTGGATTTGCGCTGGCTGTGGGTTTTCACACAGTGCCTGTTGTGATGTCAGGGTTGTTTCATGGGAAGTTCACGTCAGAGTGCAGCAGGTGGATAGACTGTATTAATGGGCTTTCCTGACCAGGATTGGGCTGATTATTAACAAAGTAGCTAGGCACACTGATTTTTATTATCCTTTCCAGTGTTGACTTTAGACCTTTGACCTAAATATCTTCAAAACTCAACAGGAAGCTTGTGTGTTTGTGTCATGATTGAAAAATGCGCTTTGTTATTTTAAACATGTTGGAGCAGTTTCTGCAGCTGATGGTCTGATTTTCCACAGAATGGCCAGTGAGCTGCATCTGCGGCCTGTAGAAAGCTCAGCTGTCAGATAATGAGCTCTTCATGTAAACAAAGGCTTGTGTTCAGAGATGGGCTGTAACATAAATGTCTACAAAAGTAAGAGAGAGAAAGTTTAAATGAGATGAGCAGCCGCTAACTTTTCAGCACCATTGAAATTTCTTTGATAATTAAGAAAGAAGCGCGTTTTAACAGTCAGGCAATCAGTTGGCCGACTATGAGTAAATGATTAATATATTGAATGTTGAGGGGATTTCCTCCGTAGGTGAATGTGATTAGTCGGCCTTCCTTCAGGGAACATTAGTCCATGAAACGCTCCTTTAGCTTACGCTGGTCAAGAGGGTTCCATCTGTGGTGTAACTGGGTTCTCTCCGTAGTCATGCTGTGATTGAGAACAACAGACTCTGCTTGTTGACCATTAGTTCACCAGTAAGGTTTCTACTGGTTTCATCTAGTTGACTACAATGACAGATGAAGCTGTAACTGTTCTATTTACACAAGCTGCTTTATTTTCTCGGATGCTCGTGAATGAGACGTGTTTCAGAGGGTTTATGTTCGCGCTCACAAGGCACCAGTTATTTGTGTTTTTGATCATGTGCCAAATTCTAGCACGTAAAAGCCTAATGAGTGAAAGTCAAACGCTCTATCTTTAGTCCTTCAGAAGCAGCCGGGTGCTTCACGTTAATCTAATCGTCTAAGCCAAAAGTTAAAACGTGTTTTCGGATCCCGGCCTGTGGAGGAACCTGGCTTCTCTGTCCACACGACGGCCCCTCAGGAATTAGGCTGTGCGTGTGTGCAAGCATAATTCCACATTCTCACAACTATCATTTGCTCTCAGTTACCAATTAATGGTTTACTCCACTACACCAGTCAACACGACAGACACTGTAATGTTTTCCTCGGGCAGCGCCTCAATTATTCAACGTCAGCCGAGTTGACAGCACTCTGGAAAGAACCTATTTGGGCCGCTTGTTTGGATGCAGTGCGTTGCTCACAGCTAATCCTGTCATCCCTGTCTATACTGTAGACGTGCTTTCTCGTATCTTAGAGGATTGGGGGAGAGCCAACATCTGTTGCTGTGCTTATGCTGCAGGCCTTTCTGTGAGCGCCACAGACTTGAGCAGGAAATAAGACATGCGTTTTCATGTAGACGCGGAGCACGGGCTGGAGCAGTAACGTTGATCAGGAAGCTCGTCTTACGTAACGACGCCAAACAAGGCAGATTCCTGACATTTTATTATCTAAGTATGTCAAGGTCTGCAGCCTGATGGACGTCCACCTGGGCCGTGCAGCGAGGCTTCAAATGCCTGTGTGCCTGTGGTGACTACAGCCCTCACGGCTCAGCATTACTCTGCAGTTTGACTCCCTCGGAGCCCGTGTGCTTCTACGTATAGCTTTCTGTCCCGTTTGACACATCTGGATGTGTTTAGCTCGGCCCAAGTTCCTCAACACAGCCGTTACATAACGCCCCTCTTTTATGTAATGACTGCTGCAGCTCTCGGCTGATTTTACCCACTCTGGTTTTTCCTGCCCCACACCCAGTCGGCTTCCCTGCTTCGCTGTCCCGGCTGCTGGGCCGTCTCTTCCTGTACCAGATGTCCTGTGAAGCTCCAGTTGGCTGTTCTGACACAACTGAATAAACCTGATGGATTTTTTTTGACTCTGGAATGTCACCTTTCAGCTTCTTAATGTGCTTTGAAAATCGAATGACTCTAGACCACAAAGAAATTGACATGACAGGCGCAGCTTTGATTATTCCTTGTTCTCATCAGTGAGCATGATGACTGACTGGTCTGTGCAGAATAATTTTAGCCTCAAAAATGTCTGCATTTGCTTTACTGCTACTCAGAGGTTTCTTAGCTTAAACTACAGCTAATGAAAACCCTGGATCAGATGTTTTTTCGTAAACAGACGTCGCTCAGAAACTCCTGACCTCAGGTTTAGGCCTTGTGTAACCTGTGTTTGGGTGGTTTAGCGTCGTGACCTGTGATGACAGGAGGTTTAGGCGCGATCGCGGCAGCTTTGGAGACCAGAACCCTCCCGGCCTGTGAACGGAGTCGCAGCAGGTTAAGGTTGTGGTAACTGACATAAAAAGGGGGCAGATCAAAGCCAAACGTCGAACTGAAACTCAAAACTCTCATATTTTAGGAGGCGCGTGAGGAAACAGCTGAGCTCAGGTCACGTATGAACGACCGCTTGCATCACGTGGCCACTACCGTTATGTTGGTTTTTGGGAGACTTCTACTAACCATAAGCAGATAACAGTTAGTAGAGTATGATTTATTTTGTGTATGGGGGTTATTAAATGATTATCCGATGATATAAACATGACTTTGTGCTTTCCTCACAGTATCACAGTCGTATAAATCGACTGGTGCCGTCGCACGTGCCGTCTGGTCCGTTTCCAGTAGAAGCAGGCATCAGGAGCCAGCGCCGGCCTGCTGGGGCCTGTCGGCTCCTGGCGCTGGGCTCGGCCCGGCCACGTTTCTGAGCGGCCGTGTTGGTTTTGGAAGGGTCGGCATGGTAGAGGGTGAGGGATGTAACATATGTGCTGCATCCAGAGAAGCGCCACAGTGGAGAATGTGCTGACAGCCAGAAAAGAGGCTGTAGTAGTGATCGCCGCTGGTGCTTTGTGTGTAGGAGTAGAGGGGGGAGGAAGCATGTCCTGGTTGGAGGGGGGGTGGAGATCCTAGTGTAGGAGGAGGGGACGGCTTCACAAGGCTTTGATTGACCCTCCGCCTTATTTCCTGTGACCTGATTGTTGTTTGTGCTTAATAGAACCATGATTTTAGCTCCTTTTATCAGTCATATGAAACGATATAAGGTCTCCGTGACCCCCTGATGCGGCTGCTTTCTGCAGCACCGCTGGTGTAGAGCTCCCAGGTCCACCTGCTCCATCCTCCTCCAGCGCCCGCCCACCACTTGAATCATGGCACACAGGACTCAGATTTGTGCAGTGGTGCTGTGACTTTCCATGGGGACTCTAATGCAAATGAATTCCCAGCACACTGACCTGTGCAGCCCTGGGTGTGTTCAGGGTGGTGGCAGCGTTTGTACAGGCGTGTTGGCCTGTAGAGCAGCACCAGGAAGTGTTGGCAGGAAACACTGCAGCTCTGTTTGCAGCAGTGTCCTTGGCTGTGGTGGGTAAAGGAGCGAGTCAAGGCGTCTGTGAATAGACTGGCTGGTGGCTGGTTTGTGTGAAAGGCACAGTGAGGCTGGATTCCTGGTGGGATCATTGGTGATCCCAGTGTCTGCTGCACAGAGCCCCTCCCTCCAGCTCCTGTAGAGTGTTTTTAGAGTGGGTCTGGTCTGTTCCTCCGCCAGCGCTCACAGTCCTTCATGCCCCTTTTTTACTATCGGCTTCCTTCCTCTTCACTCCCTCCTCCCTCCTCCGCTCAGCTCTAGCCTTTCTCAACTTCCTCCATCCTGGTGGAGCTTTTGAATTGAAAGCAGCTATGGGCGTGGGGAGGAGAAAGCACAGGGAAGTGCAGTATCTATCTTTGTCTGCCATCTGAGTCATTATTTTTATTGTTCAGCCGAGGTTGCTGCTGGCCTGTATTTTGATGAAGCGGCGCCCTCTGTGGTTGCTGCCGCACGGTGCAGGAGCAGACATTTTCCTCTCATGTCTGCCTTTGAAATGCCCATTCTGTGTGTCATACTGGTAAAATGGAGTACTGTGCTCTCAGTTGGCATCCATTTCTTGACGTAACCGAAGCACTAAAATGGAAATATGCCTCTTTATCCGTCCCCCCTCACCTATAGTGCATTCTGACGGGTATAGTTTTTTATTGGAATGCTTTTACAGGGTGTCTGCTGTTGCTGTTGCTGGAGGAACAGGGTGTGATGCTGATTCACTGACCTCTGCAGTCCGACCGGGGAAATGCTCAGTCTTACTACGATCAGTTCTTTAATCCATTTTCTCTTTTCTATTTGATAAATGTGGTCAACATTAAGCTGAACTGGAAAATGACTAAATGTTTCTGAAAGGCTGAAAACTGCAGTTTATTTAATTTATTAAAGAGTTGAAAGATCTTCTGACAGTTTCAGTTCCGCTCATGGATGAATTAGTGGCTAATGGTTTATGCATTATGATTATCCTACTCATTACCTGCTTGAACCCCCAGATGGAAGCGGGCGGAGAGCCGCTACACCATGGAGAGAGCTGCCATCATCAGCCACTGGAACTGGCTTCAGGCCCACATCTCGGACCTGGAGTACCGCATCCGACAGCAGACGGACATCTACAGACAGATCCGTGCCAGCAAGGTCAGTTGCTCATCAGTCATAACTAGGCTCTGAGGTCCCACGGTGCCTTTTAGATCATAACCCTCTGGTTTCCACCCCACAGGGCTCACTGGAGCTAGGAGGTGTTGCCCCCAGCATGGTGCCTGTGAGTGGGACGGAAGTGAAGTCAGAGCCCGTAAATACTCAGGTGAGCAGAGACGCCTGTTCCTGTGCAGCCGCCTGCAGTCGGGGGGTGGAACTGTGACAAACTGACAACATAATGCAGTAATTCTACGTCTGTGTGCAGTATTTTGTGCTACATCCTAATCAGAAAGACTCAGCAGGAAGCTTTTGGGGCTAATCCAGCAAAACCGACATGTTTTGCCAGGAGACGACACATAAGCCCCAGCGCAAAGAACCAGCAGATAAACATGTAATAATTTACATTAAGAACAAATATAGGCCTGAAAATGCTGTTTGTTGTATCTTCGTGCAGGGAACAACTGCAAAAAAGTCTTAACGCTTCTCGTAAAAGTACATTCATCTTGAGTTTTAGTAAATTTTTCAGTCCATTTTCACAAACAAACGTTTCCCTTCAGCCTTTCAGCGGCTGCCTGTCTGTCCTGTTCACTTAGGGCTTATTCATAGGTTCAGTCAGTAATATTCAGGGAAACACTCACTGTTTGTTCTTGTACATCAAAGCCTCCGGTGGAAATGAAATGTTAAACGCTCACAGGAAATTGTCACTCTGTCCCTCGGGTCTGAATGAAGCAGACTTGTGCATAATGAGATCCTTCAGCATTCATGTCCAAATAATGTGTCTGTGGAGGGGGTTAAGTTGTTGGTACAGATATGACAGCAGGAGTGGCCTCTGATCCGGATGGTTCCAGCATGGCCGCCTCAGTCACAGCCGTTTTCATTGTCTGCTAACCTGGTATGCGACTTCCTGCAGCTGGACAGTCAGACGGAGTCGGTGACGTTGTCCAGTCTGGACGGAGCAGATTTTATGAACATTCCTCTTGTTGTAACTGAAGTCTAGTTAAAACCTGAGAAGAGGAGGCTCTGTGCTTTGCTGCCAGTGTAGAGTTGGTTGTTAGCGCTTCTACCAAACCTACAGTAAATAATTAAAGGCCGCAGCTTTGGACGCTTCACTTGGTCTTTCCTTAAACATTCTCCTGCTTGAAGAGGTGCAGCCTGTGTTTCCTGCCAGTTAGCAGGAGGTGGAGTCTCACTGGTTTTGTCTTATCTGTCGATGCAGGATGTCGTTTCAGAACGGCTGGAGCTCACAGGCGCCGCCCACATCGCCAGCACAGAGCCAGGGCCTTGGAAAGGTCAGAACGGGCAGCCAGTGAACGGCGTCCTCAGCAGGTACCGCAGATCATGAGCTCAGGAGCCTCTGAGAAACGCACCACAATGAATGGGAGGAGGTGCTGGTGTTGAATGACTTATTACATGAGTTGGAGCCCGTTAGTTACAGGTTTAATGTCCTGTTCATATGGAACGCCTTTACGTGAGGAGGTCTGAGACTAATCCACGCAAACTGATGCTCATTGTTGTACGTCGTCTGATCTGTGCTGCCTCTCGTCACAGGATGGCCGACGGCGCAGACACCAAGTACCAGCCGCCGCCGTGCGACAGCAGCTGCGTGGCCGCGCGCACGCGTCCGCTGGCGAGCTGCCGGCGGCGGCGGCTCATTCAGCCCGGCGCCGTGCCCAACCTCAACGGCAAGGTGAGAGCGCGCTCCTCTGCAGGCGGCACCGCCCGCTCCTTGGGTTGATGGTTTGAAACCCGATCGCGCGTAAGCAACGGGTGCCTGACTTATTTATGAAAAGTAGGTCATCTGCCCTCAGTGTCAGACAACAAAGACGTGTGCTCGCCCTTGTGACAACTCGCAAGTTTCAGTTGTGGAAACGGGAAACAGGAGTCTGTTGATGGAGCTGTTTCTCTGGTTTTGGGTTCTGGAAAACCTAAAACAAAAAAATATTAGCAGCCTCACAAAATGATCCCACTCTGCACAGCTTCCTTGTTATACCTCAACACACAGGCTTAATGTTTGTGTCTACAGCTTTTTATGAATGACTCTGCAATTTAGCTCCATCTCTTAATTCCATTTATCAGATCACTCCTTCAAAGAAGCAAATGATTTCTGGACTGTCTCGGGGCAGAATCTGTCTAGAAGCCACTTATTAGTTATGAATCTTCCCAGCTGCACATGAGCCACAACTACTAACCTGTTCCGTCCGTCCACAGGCCCAGAGAAGCAGCTGTGCTCAGTGTAACTGCAGGGTGAACCCTAGCTGTGTGATGTGTGGTGGCTGGCCCACCCCCAGAGAGGACCTTCAGTATGAGCTGCCCACCCTGGAGCGTCTGTCGCGACTGGACTTAGGCGTCCACCCCATCCTCTCTTTCCCTGACGGTCAGTTTCTCAGTAGGAGAATTCAGTTGACTTCCTACAAACAAGGAGGGCGCTAGATAGAAGTGTGTCAGGCAGCTCCTGGGGAATGTTCCCACTTACTGGTTCCTGGTAGGAGGTGTCACGTGCAGCAGGACGTCGTGTGTTTCAGGCGTCTTCCTGATGTTCTCTGACAAACACCATTTATCTGAATGCGGCGTCGAGGTCAAAGTTGCCAACGTGTGGTGTGTTTGTGCCCCCTCAGACGTTTGCGTAGGCCTCCGTCTGCAGCAGGTGATGAAGAGCCAGTGGCAGACGAAAACGCTGGAGAGGAGCAAACCTCTGAAGAAGCTCTCCCTCAAACACAAGCTTTCCTCGTCCAAAGAGAAGCACAAGTTCACCAACTCGCTGATGGCCGTCCGTAAGTCCAACTGCAGCCCAGTGGCAGACTATAAATACGGTACGGACACCGCAGGCTGCCGCGTCTGCACGCGTCCTCAAACGCCGCCTCGCTGTGTTGCAGGACTGGGCCACTACAAGAACCGCGCGGAGAAGCAGAGGACGGTGGAGAGCGGCGCCGGCAGCAGCGGCGGCGCCGGCCGGGCCGAGGCCCAGGCCGCGTGCAGGGCCGAGCGGCTGCAGGCGCTGTCCTCGGCTCTGGGACCGTACGACAAGAGCTACGGCCGCAAGAGGCCGCGAGAGACGTCGCTGGACAGGAGCGACAGTGAGTTCACGGCGCCGCCGTGCTTCTGCTGGAGCTCTGCTGAGAGCGACGCCTGAGCGCTGTCTGTCCGTCTGTGTTCCAGCCTCCCCCAAGCTTTTCCAGGACGCCGGCAGCCCCTGCCCGCCTCTGGCCAACATGCACGCGTCCCTTCACAGCCCGCTCACGCGCCAGCTGTCCACGTCCTCAGAGAACGCCCACCTGCTGGGCGCCGGCAGCCAGAGCAGCACGCCGGTGAGGCCCAGATCCAGCCGCTGCAGCCGCTGCAGCCGCCGAGCGTCTGACGTGTCCTCCTCTGTTCTCAGCAGCAGCCCATCAAGAGGAGGCGCGGCGAAAGCTCCTTCGACATCAACAACATCGTGATCCCCATGTCGGTGGCAGCCACCACCCGGGTGGAGAAGCTGCAGTACAAGGAGATCCTCACCCCCAGGTGGGACTCGGCCACTTCCTGCCGTGACTCGGCCACTTCCTGCCGTTTCCTGTACCTAACGCGTGTTCTGCTGTTTGCAGTTGGCGATCTGTGGACATCTTCTCTCAGCCAATCACTGAAGAGGAGGATGAACGGGAGGTACGCTGACCCGTCCGGTGTTTGACAGGTCCACTTCAGGCTTTGAGTCAAACAGGAAGTTTAATGGTCTTGTTTATGTGGGGCACTGACCCCTGGTGGCCACATTCACACATTGGATTCATTTTTACTGCAGCTAAAAGATGCTGTTAGAATAACGTTTTTGTTCCTGCCATTGATTATTGAGTAATTTACATTTTTTGCTGGTACCAGTAAAACCCAGACTAACTATATATTTACTGGCCGG
Organism: Betta splendens; assembly: GCF_900634795.4. NCBI lineage: Eukaryota > Metazoa > Chordata > Actinopteri > Anabantiformes > Osphronemidae > Betta > Betta splendens. Next base: position 15,187,810 of record NC_040898.2, on the reverse strand, counting down.
TTTTGGGTTGTTTATCACGAGGTTCTGATTGTGTCTGCAGGTGGAGGACCTGACCGACGCAGCGTTCATCCAGCTCCATCAGCCCTATGAGGATGGGGAGCGCGCCCGCTGGACCTGGATGGCCTTGGCTCCGGCCAAGAGGAGGGGCAGCAGGTGACTGCTAACGCTAACGCTAACGTTAACGCTGCCGCCATGTGGCTTTACTCTGTGCTCCGTCTCCTCCTCATCGCGGCCAATCTTGTCCCTCCAGGTCGTACAAGTCTGTGGACGGGCGGACCACGCCGCTGCTGTGTGGCACCAACCCTCCCACCCCCCAGCCCGCCTCCCCCGACCCCAGCCACTGCCCCATGCTCCACGACTACAGCCACGTGCCATCGCCCATGAGTCCGGCCAGCCCCGACACCGCCTCCAACCCCCACACGCCCTGTTCCAGGGACTCCCATCGCCTGCTGTCCAGCGAGGACACGAGGTGCTCCACGCCAGACTTCTGCTTTGAAGAGCGGGTACGACTGTGCTTAATCTTAATAAAGAACCTATGATAAAAGCATTAAAGGAATGTGTTGATGGTCCAAACCCATCAGTCATTTAACACCTCCCACAGTGGAACCTGTTTCGCGTTAACCAGTTGTTGCCATGCTTCCAGACGGTGGCGCCGTGGGAGCGCCGCGCCTTCCCTTTGCCAGAGGACCCGGCACCGGAGCCCGAGGTCGACAGCGACCACATCAGGCCCAGAATGCGCAGCATCTCAGGTTGCCGAGCCGCAGCCTACGGACGTCTGGACTCGGACGACGTGGAGCCGCCTTGTGAGGACGACAGCGTCCACAAACACAAGGCCTCCACCCACCGATGAATGACTGACAGCTCCTCCCTCCCTTTCTCCACCACCACAGCTCCTCTCTGGCATTAACAAGCAGAACCTCAAAGCAGAATACGATAAAATGGGTTCCTGTTGTTTGATATTCAAACATCAGTCTAATACTTTCACAGTTTTTAGTGAACATTATGGAGATAGAAGCCTTTCCCTACACTTGTTTTTGTCACAGGAAAAAAAGATAAATGTACAAAAAAAGTATAAAACACATTACAAAAATGATTTCTGTAGTAGGCTAAACAATGTACATGGGGGCTTAGTGGTGTTTCATATGTCGCGTGTACACTCGTAGCGCACTATGTAGCGGACTCCTCAAAATATGGCCAAAGGGTGTTTTCTATTGACTAGTTTGCTTGTAATTCCCATGTACATTTTTAGTGGAGTGACAAATAACAAAACAAGAAAAAAAATCCCCCCATTCAAATAAACAGGTACATTTGAGATGTGGTTTGTCCTCCCTCCTCTAGAGGTCGCCTGAAATCACCAGAGCACTTCTCCAACTGCCAAGTCTAGTTTTGTTGGTTGCTTTCTTTGTTTTTTCATTCCTGACATGTTTTATTTGTGTCTGTTCTGACTGACAACACATTGTGAGTTTTGTTTGTTTTTTATAGTAAAGTCATTCCTTCTCTGTACCCTTTGGAGAGTTTCCGCCTCCCGTTCTCGCCTCTGTTCTGTGTTAGCGGTTGACGGTGTAGAGGACTGGGGTGTCTGTCTTTCTTTCTTTTTGTTCTGGAGCACTTGCCCTGCTGAACGCGCTGCCGCATGCTGAAATGTTTCAACGGCACACAGATTTCACAATAAACTAAAGGAATAATCTCAGTGGATGCTGATTTCACCACCCTCAGTTGTTGCTGTAATAGAAAAGAGACAAACAATGATCTGTTTTGTGGCTCAGCTTCACAAATTCCTCCTGCCAACATTTCAGATGTAGCAGTTGTCAGCCACCACCTCCAGCTCAGGTTCTATTTAAGGGAATATTTACTGCTGTTTAATGGGTGCGGATCCAGATCAGCTGTTTCTGTCGCCCCACGTTACCAGTAGGAACCCCCCACCCCCCAGTAACTAATTGCTATGCAAAAAAATTGAAAAAAATCTGGTTTTCATTTTACACCTGCCACAGCCATTCAATCACTTTTCTTTTGTAGTTAAGCAAGATGTCAATGTACCTGTTCGATTGTTGCAGCAGTTAACCGAATCAAAAGCAGAATTGTTTCTTTTTTGTAAATAGTACCATTAAAACATTTATGTTTAACTTGGCGTGACTGTTGTGGACTCAAGTCTTTCAGTCTACTGAGCTGCCAGCTCTGTCTGATGAAGTAAATGTGTGACAGTGACTTCATAGCATTTATTTTCAAATACACATACAGCAACAAGAATCATCATAAACCAGTTATTGATAAAATGCACAATAACGAGAACAATCACATTTCCACAACTGTACAGCGCCATAAGGAACCGAGGAGCGAAACAAAAGAGGTGATATTACTGCAGAAACCTCCGAACAACAACCGCACAGGGAGCACCCGGGAACATCCCATCCTGCTCCTCAACAGGGTCTTCACAGGAAAAAGCCCAGGATTTACTGTCGCATGCAGGTGGTGGCGCAGGAACGTCCTTAAGGTTCTTGTCTGCTGTTTAAACGCATGAAGCAGTGACTCCTCTCACCCACATCCTGCCAGAAAGCGCCTGCACAGGACTCGACCCACGACACCACTCAGTGAAAAGGAGGCAACAAGCAGACGTCTCCCACACGAGGTGCATGCAAGAAGTCAGTCCCACTGATGAGAGAAACACGAGGGCGGAACTTAAGGGAACGGAACAGTGATGGATCTGCAGCTGGTTGCCTTCAACGTCCTTTAAATAAATGCCCCACAGGAAGCAATGTAGACAGCGCTAACTTTGACCTAGGTTAGTTCAAGTGTGAGTTAGTTCCTAGTTAAGTCTGACGTGCTCCAACCTTCCAGCAGCCTGAGGAAACCTGCTTTAGCTCCGCCCACAAACCTGCAGCCTGGTCCAACGTCAGGCGCCCACACACTCTGAGAGGTGAAGGTCTGTGAGCTGATACGGACGATGTTCAACAGCTGCACCGCGTCACTGTCCTCATCTCAACCTCACCCAGTCACCACCACCACCACCACCACCATCATCATCATCATCATCCTTCTCCTGCTCTAAGCTCTCATTCCAGCTGAATCTTAAATTACTGGTCGTGTGAACCTTCAAAACGAGATGAAGCAACATTAGAATAACACGGTGTGAGTAAAACGTGACAGATGTACTTTTCCTGGTTTGGTCACACTCGTCTCCTTTTCTCTACTGTTGAATGCTTAATATCTGGTTTCATCCAGTTAAACATCAAATAAACATTAACAGCAGAGAAAAGGAGACGGCGGCCAATTATTATTTTATCCCATATATGAAACTTCTACACATGCTAACGGTTAGTTCACCTGTGGAGCTGTAGGTCAACAGCCTCGCTTCAGTGTTTTCCACCAATGCTGATTATTCTAGCTACGGTTCAGGTGCATATAGCTGTTTAAATACTGTAATAATTAACTGAAGTGACAACGTCACCTTGTCTCGTCTCCATTTGGCCACTTTAATGCCTTCAGGTCACGTTGTTCACCTTGTACGACGAAGCTTAAGCGCATTTACAACAGAGCAGTAACAAATAAAGAGAATGAACACTGACGGCAGCAGGCACAATACAAATGTTTCTTCATATCAAATACATGTCATAGATCCACAGAGTACGATTAGAAAACTGTGCCCAACACAAACCCAAAGTTTCTACTCTAGCCGTTCGTTTTTTTTTTCAGTTTTTCCTAAAAGCGGTTGCGAAGCCGTCACCTGCAACCGCTCGAGGTGCAGCACACGCCGGGACTAAACGAAGCAAAGACAGCGTGAGGTCTGAAAGCATTTTCTATCCTTACACAGAAAGTTGCTACTTTTCTTTTAGTTTTCCCTCCGATCCCTCCTCGCACCGAACCCTGCAGCTGGAGCCCGACCGTTTGCACCAAGCTGAGCTTCCATAGTTCGAGGACCTTGAAAACATGAGGGGATGCTGTAAACAAACGTTCTAACAGGAGCTTACAGTCAGAACACCAGGTGACAAACGCGTGGTTTCCCAGAAGGTGTCTTAAAGGGACACTTACAAAAAGGTGGAAATAATAAAGTGAAGAGATTAAAGACTACAGACAGAAATGAATTACATCATGGCCTACTGGTTATTTTTTATATCATCAGGACCTCTAAAAGTAACACCTCAAAGGTTAGTGAAGGGAAAATGTGACAGGGAGATAAAAAAGTCCAGTGACAGAAAGGAGGAAGGCATCACAACTCCTGTACGTGGTCGTGTGGCTGAGGTGGAGGTGGAGCGGGTGCGTTCACAAGCCTTGTTTGGCCAGAGAGGCGGACACTTGGTCGGCCAGCGTGGACAGCTGCGGAGAGTCGGCCATGTTGATGCTGCCGGAGGAGGACACGGTGCTGAGCTGCTGAGGGGAGTCGTCCAGGGAGATGATCTCAGCGCCGTGGTCGGTGCGGGCCTTGGCCGACTCACGGAAGCTCAGCTTGTGGCTCTCGATCTGCAGAGAGATCGTAGGGGGCAGAGGTCAAACCACAGCTGCCACTGTGGCGACACCGTGCAAACCAGCGCCCCCTGGTGGCAGCAACGGGCACAAACAGACGTTTGCCAAAAACAAAAGATCTATAAACTGTAACATTTTACACCAAATATCCACAGAATATAAAAAGAAATGAGCCGCTAGCGGCAGCGGTGCTGAGGTCTGTAACTGCATGGCTCATTAGTACTTACAGGAGTCCTCAATTTTTATGTGCGGGTTCGTCAGGATGGGTGAGTTGGGTGCTGAAGGGACAGTCTGTGGAGACTGAGGGGGGGTGACAACAGGGGGGGACAGTGATGGGCTGCCTGAGGTGCTCCCCTCTGCTTCCTTCCCCCTCTCCCTCTGCAGAGGAGCCCCAGCAGCAGGGAATGACAAGACATGCAACAAAATACACGGGATGGCATCAACAGAAAATCAAAAGGCAACGAATATATGACAAAGAAATCTGCTAAAGGTCGAGGAATAAATGATAATGGACAACTTATAATTAAATAAAATAAGATGAAAGAGCAAATGTCTGAAGTTAGCAAAAGATGGAGAAACGGCGATAACGACAAACTAAGAAATGATGAGATGAATGACATGAATCCTCTATCTGCTCTGAGCTCCTCATGGGTCTAGGAGTGAACCTGCCTCTGCAGAGCACAGAGCAGGTCCAGACCCCAGGCCTTAAACACACGCGAACATGATGAGACCCGGCATCTGCACTCACGCTGCTCCTCACATGGACCTCAGCATCACTGGGGCATCTTTACCTTCCTCAGTCCACCTCCAGGAACGTGGCCGATGTTGTCAAGAGATCCCACCTTGGACTGGACCTTGAACTCCACCTTCTCATTTTTGATCTCGATATTTCCACCACCTGACGAATACACAACGTACAGCAGAACCAGGATTACAAACAGAAGCTGCTCCTCAGACTACACCAACCAGTAAAACTCTGTGCGGCAGTGGTGTGTGTTGAGTCAAACATCCTGGTTGTCGCTGTTTCTGGGCGTTTGCTAATAATCTTTGCCACAGGTTCTCATTTTACCTGGTTTATGACGGATGTTGTCTTTGGAGCCACATTTAGATGTAACGTTGCTCAGGTCAATCTTTTTGTGGACTATTTGGACCTGTGCATGAAACAAACGGAGCAGATAAACAGTTTCAGCTCAAACTGGGACTTTAAACAGAGGAATGTTTCAGGCTTGTTCATTTCACTATTCCAGGTTCAGTTTCACATCCATTATCATAGTAACCGTCAAAACCGATGTATTAATCACGTGAGTAAAATGAGTTTTATTGTGAACTGTGAAGTTGTTCATATAGGTTCTATACATGTAACCTGAGCTGTTAAACATTGAGTGTTTCCCATTAAAAAGCTTCCATATGCAGCTGGATCCACGGTGACCTTCTCTCGGCCTCTCGCCGTTTGTCTCCTAACACAAAGCGCTTAGTCTCTCAGCTGAGGTCATCTCTTGGTGGAGAGGCCGAGGACAGAGGCTCTTTGTCATGTGTGAGAGCTGTTCTCTACATCTACATGGCCCTTATTACTTCATCTGACCCAAAATAAGATTCATAGTATTTAAATTACCTTCCAATTGAAGCACAGATCACAGAGACTAAAAACATCCACATTCAGGACTCATGCACGTTGGCTTCAGGGACAGTTCGGACGGTGATGAATTCCCAAACACTGATCACAGTCAAACTAACACACACATTATCAACAGTTATCAAGCTTCTATTAGACCATGAGCATTAATTAAGACATTAGCTGTGACAGTAGCTACAGCAGCATTAGACCAGAAATGCTCATGCCTGCTCACTGACACAACTGTTAACAGGTGTTAGCGGGTTGGAGCAGCGGGAGGCCAGAAGGAAACGGACACACGGGTTTCGTGCACTCTGACATCCTGCTCCTTTGTGAAGCTGGTTCAGTAGAAGCAAGAAGGAGGGATTTTAGTGGCAACCTGCAGTTTGCCACGGGCCGATCCTTTATTCTGACTCATCTACTCACATTGCCACCACCAGGTACATGTTTTATATTATCTTTGGAGCCGCACCGGGACTGCACACTGCTCATGTCCAACTTCTTATCAACAATTTGTACCTGGAAGGTTGATATTTGAGGAAAAGACAGATTAATATCCTGGAACAGGCAACGGCAGCCAAAGCTGTGGAGGAGAAGCACTGGTGGAGGGGAAATTAGATCCTGAGAGACGGGTTCAAGGCTTTTGACCAGCGACCAGTTTTCTTTTCATTTCTTTTTGACAGTCGCTGCTTCGATGCTAGAGACTGTAATGAGCTACGCTACAGTTACATTATTGAACATTAAGCATCCTGATGAGCTGTCTTCACATGAACGTGATTGGACCGCTGTGATAGTGACAGTGGAGGCATTCTGAGGTCCTTTATAATTTAGGGTGCTCATAACTCCAGCTCAACCTACCAAAGACCTGAACGTGGAGGAGATCAATACTACATTGCTACTGTGACACCGTGAGGTCTCATTCACTCAGTAGTCTCAGTAGTGAAGTCCGTGTCCACATTTCTCACCTTCCCTCCACCAGGCGTGTGCTTTAAGTTGTCTTTAGAGCCACAGCGAGATTGGACATTGGACACATCCAGCTTCTTGTCGAGGATCTGCACCTGCACAATGTGAGAGGAAACAGGTTTGGAGATCAACACTGGAACCAGCGGAGCCCAGAATGAGGGAAATAAGGTGTTAAAGGGATGAAGTGTTGACTCGTTTTTAAAGCTGCCCTCCATAGGTTTGTGTTTGTCCAGTGGTGTATTAGTGGTGTTTTCAACCAGGATGATGGAAGCAAACAGCTGTTTGACTGGCTTGGTTTCAAAACATTTGGGCTTTAAATGACACAAATCCCAAATAAGATGCTACGGATGACAGCTTTAAAAGGCATCCAAGCTGAGTCTACTCTGAGCTTTTAGTGCAGAAACCAAAGAGAACAGTTGATGTATTGATGAGCAGAGTGTGACTGTGCAGGTTGCATTCCAAGTCCATCTGCTGAACGTGAATTTAAAATACCGAGAGCAAAAAGAAAACCAAAGGAGCACTTCGTGTTTTACCAAACGCTGGTTTAGATGATCATAACTGCAGAGACACTCAAGAGGCTGGTGTTGAGTTCATCCCTCAGTTACTCACATTGCCGCCACCAGGTTTATGAGTGATATTGCCTTTGGAGCCACACTTAGACTGCACATTACTATAGTCCACCTTCTGATCAAGGATTTGTACCTGGAAAAATGGAAACGCCAGCTTTTAGATTTCTGTGTGTGAACAATAGTGTGACAGACATGAGCCTCAGTGTTGCTTAAGAGTCTGAGGAGGAAGGGGAGATTGAGCACTTGGACTGAAAGTGTCTGAGGATGAAAAAACAGGAGGAGAAACAAAACCATGAACATTGGCAGGAGACTCTGTGAGAAGCTTCAGGGAAACGTCTGTGGAGGTTTTTGGCTCGTCTGCTTTTCCTCAACCTGCTGTTTAAACATCGGTGAAATCTTACATTAAATGATTTTGGTCCATAAATATCTCAACTCTACATTGTCTCGGACACGTGACTGGAGCTTGCACTAAATTAGAACAGAGACTTAAAATAAACTTCACATGATTACCTAACCACAAACACACTGGTTCAACAGAGGGCTACTCAGCATCAACATGAATACGAGAGCTAAGGTTTCACTTCAGCACCGGAAGCACATTCAATCCAGTTCAAAGCACAATCACACACTAACAAACTAAAGGCTCAGGCCCCAGAATGAGGTGAAATCCAGAGTTCACACTCACATTGAGCACGTAGACATGATCAAACCGCTGTTGGAGTAAAATTCTCCTCTGTTGTTTCATTAACATTTGATTGATTTATTTATGTTATTATTTATTCATTATTTGACTTTTTTGTGTTGTTTTCTGGAGTAACTTAATACAAAGCCGATCCCGCTGGTGGATCCCAGTTCCTCCAACATCCTAGATGTCGCCCCTTCCTGACGCATGAGGGAACGTATGGGATTCTTCCAGCTAAAGTGTGTTAACCAGTAAAGTGACCTCTGCCTCCAGAGCAGCTCTGTCTAAATGACCTAAACCTCTTTAACTCCAGATCTCACATCTGCTGCCACCTTTAGGTAAAGGTACCTAATAATGAGGTTACCTTTCCACCGCCAGGCTGGTGCTTGATGTTGTCTGTGGAGCCGATCTTGGACTTCACACCCTTCAAGTCCGGCAGCGGCGCGGCGGCGGCCAACGGAGCGGGAGGACGGCTCTTCATTGAACCCGGGGATTTGGGTGTAGAACGCACTACCGCCACCTTCTTTACTTTGTTAGCCTCAGCGGCAGACTGTGCTTGGCTCGAGGGGGATTTGGGAGTCCCAGGGCTGCTCTGTCCACTCTTAGAGTCTAGAGAGATTCAAAAAGTAACAGTCAGTGGATTTCCACACATCGATAATGACGGCCAGTTGCTTTGAGCCAGCTGCATCTGAGCTAGAAGCTGAGCAGGTCTGATGCACAGCAGTCTGTGGTGTTGTGCTCATGCCAAAGTGAACTCTACACACTTGTGCATCGCTCTACTCATGTTTTACCTTTTCCACTTTTTGGAGTGGGAGGTTTCTTGGCATTAGCTGTATCATAAAAAATAGAAGCAAACTTTGAAACCTGGCTCATGAAATAGAATGAATCTGAATGAGAGTCACTTAAATAACAGGTGTAAACTTTACTCGATACAAAATAGAATGAAACCAAATTGTGTGGATTTCACTCCGTACCTGAGTGAACAGCAGTTCTTGCTGAAGTTTTGGCTCCTGGGGTTTGAGACTTTGCAACCTGCGAATTCACAACATATGATGCATGACGAACCAGGAAAACATTTACTACGTTTGTGTTCAACACAACACAAAACTGTCTGGACACAGTACTCACACACAAGTCGTCTCTAATCTTAGAGGTTAGTTTCAAACTAATCAGTGATGAATGGACGAGGCTTAGGTTGGTTTTAGGACCCTGTTTACTCTCCAGGTATTCATGCCCAGGTGAGGTTATGGGAAGGTTTGGAAATAGCAACTGGACCCCTTGAGATGACATCAGATTTCCAGGAATCCGTATTAAATGTGTTGGAGTCAAGGCTTGAGTTGGAACCATTACAGCCCTGCTTTTCATGTTGTCGACCAGTTTAAAACCCGAGTGTAAACAGGATTCATGTTAACAGAAAGAAAAGGAAGATTCAAGCAGCTCAGCTGTTCTTTATGTGAGCGACTCAATCCATCCATCCCTTCTGTCAGACCTGGAATGGTCTAAGTGTTTTCCGTCCTGTACTTACTCCAGGCTGCCTGGGCCCTGTGCTGCCGGTTTTAACAGGGATCGAGCTGTGACCATTTCGGGAGGAATGGTCCTTGGTGAGTTTGGACTTAGGGGCTGGTTTGACAGAAGTTTGAGTCTTTTTCATGAAGAAAAAAGATGAATAAATAATAAAAGTTCTAATTACACAGACAATAAAACAAACAAATAACGATGGAAAAGAATCAAATCAAATAATAGATGAAATATTGAAGGGCCAGTCTGGTTCATTTGGGTCTTATGTAGTTTTGACCATTAGTTCTCTGAGTTAAGATAAAATAGTTTTGGAAATGTTACATGACATTACTTATAAATAATTTCATATTTAATACAAATATCACTCAAATTTGACAGAAATCCTAATGTAGACAAAACCACAAAAGACCCAACGTCACCAAACAGAGTTTTACCTTAAGCCTTACATCAAATGATAAAATGATGAACAGCTTTTAACAATGCTCCTGGTCACGTACCTTCTCTGCAGAGCCATTATCCATCTTTGCTTGAGCTGAAAGAAGAGACACATGTTAACACAGTTCAGGCTCTCATTCCTCATTTATATGCTCCCAGGTAGACTTTTGCTCATTTGTGCTTCTTAACATTCACATAACAAGCTCATGAAGTGAAGTTTGTGGTGTGGGGTAAGCAACATGCAACGTGGCACATGATATAAACACTCTGAATGTGGAAACCAAAAGGTGGCTTTTCAGGCTGCAGCTGAGTGAGCAGAGAGGAAACAAGGAGCTAAAGTGGGGAGGGAGGACAACAAGCGTCTCCTTGGGGCAAAGTTCAAACGTCCATAGAAGCAATTTGGAGGGACAGTGCTGCATGACATTAGGAGAAGCTGCGTTGAAATCAAAGTGGAAGCAGTCAACTAAAGAGGACTGGTTCTGAACTGGTGAACATGACAGCAAACAGACCTTTGAATATAGCTACCGGCACCAAAGACTTTCTTTGGGGAGGTGTTTTCTGGAGCTCGGCAGCATCGGTGGTCTGAGCCACACTGCTCCTCATCTCTGACTCATTAGAAATGTCAGGCTTTGAATAAGCGTCACTGTGTAGCGATGAGTCACCGCTGCTGTTTTCAGCTGCCGCGTCACGTGGGGTGTTGGCAGATCTGCAGTCTGTTTGGGAAATGTCCTTAAGTGAGTTTGTTGAATGAGAATCGAGGTGGGATTGTGGCAGATTTTGGATGAAGGGGGTCCGTTGTGTTTCTGGAGTCATGTCTCTGGACTTTGAGGCTGAGCCATCAGTCGCCTGTCTGTCTTCTTCTCGTTCATGATTGAGCTCTTCTCCTTGAGTTTGGTTATTGCACAAACTTCTGTCACCGATGGACGTCAGGTCTTCCAAAGCAGTGCTTCGGACCAAAGATGCCCCAGACGCAGTCGTAGCTTCAGCCAGGCACTCGGAGGCGTCGAGGCTGATCGCTCTCTGAGAATCTGCAGCTCCGGTCCACTCTGGGCTCCCCTGGTCGGCCTGAGTGTCCCGTCTAACGTCTGGACTGCAGCTGAGGTCTTCAGAGGCCCAGAAGGAGTCAGAGAGCCTCTTCCCACGCTCTCCAACCACATCGTGTCCTGACTCCTGGGTCATGAATCCCTCTGCAGCAGGCTTTGACCTCTCACGAACAAACTCGAACTCACTGCGGACTCCAGTAGCATTTTTTGTTAATTTGTTGGGAAAGCAGTTTAATGAGGTTCACAGCACCTGTTTGCCCTCTCCCCAAAATAAAATCAAAACTGGGAATTTTATGTTTGATGACAATGAAAAACAATAAAAAGGTGATAATACAAAACCAAGGAACTGAAAAAATGACTTGATGTGTTCCCTTAACAAACAAATTTAAATAAGATGAACAGTAATGTATCAGTGGGGTGACAGCTGACAGGTGATGCATCCTACAAACATCATAAACCTCAGACCACTAAAACAGGCCTCCTCCAAAAGAACAGTGTAAAAGTGATACAAGTTTTGCTTCTGACTCAACAATGCAGCCCACGATTAAAACAACTGCAGTGACAAAGTAAAATACAAACAAGCTAAAAGTAAATGAAGTCACCTGGACTTTAAAACATTTAAATCATGCAATAATGAACAATCAACTTAGAAATGTAAAACAGTGATGCAGCACGTTGGCCCGTAGTAAAGAAGTAGTAAACATTTTTGCATCCAGCAACGACAAAGTAAGAGAGTAACCTCCACCAAAACTCTCTGCTGCTCACTGTTAGTCTGTCTGTTTTTGGGGAGTTACAGTTCACCTCCAGCCTGTTGGTGGCGCTGTGGGTTTATTGAGCTGAGGTTTTGTTCAGGCGTGATTTGTGTCTGTTTTGATACTAGTTGCTAGTGTGTTATTAAATCCTTTAAAACAAACTTGACATCCTTCCTGATCATTCTGGCCCTGGATCTAACCTGTTAGCTAGAGGCATCTGTATATGATGCATAGGCATGAACTAGCACAATAAATCTATATGGAATCACTAGCTCATCTCTGTGCTGCTGATGATAGTGTACTCGTATCGGTCTTGTGCTGTAAATAAATCTGGTCCAAGTGCAATCAATAAACTATTAAGCACCTACCTGTTGAAGCTGATCCTCCTGCTGCTGATTGATGGGGCAGAAGGAAGAACATGAGAGTACGGTTAATAATGGGTTTCTGTCATACATGACTGATTATTCCACTCAATGCAAGGAAATCAATACAAAGCCCACAAGCAGCAGGGTTAATGCAGGAAGTCCACAGCAAAAGAACGGCTAGAAAAACATTAACTTCAAAACAATGAGGACAGAAATGCAGATGCTGAGTGACCACGTTGCAGCACACTTATCTGAAGCTCCCATGACGTGAGCAACACATCACAGGAACCTGACACCTGCCTGTGGTTCAGCCGTTTAGTCTGACACATCCAGGGTAAAACCATAGTTTCTTAAACAAATGAATCAAAGGAAATGTTTTATGCCTTCAATCACCATCAGAGCAAGCACAACTGAAAGAAGCCAAAGAGGAAACCAACCCAAAACACGTTACGCTCATGATGTTGAAAGAAAAACTCCTTGAGGCGCTAAACAGTTAGCTTAGCTTAGCATGCAGACTGGCGGCAATGCCGTTCTAACAACCTTCTCCTATTACAGTTTGGCAAAGAACCAATACAATCATAAATTACAGTTCTATCAGGTTTAATTCAGGTTTAAAACGTGAATTTCTTTCCTTCTGAAGTTTTAGAGACCTATTCAAAATGTAGTGGTTTTCTACCTTGTCTTATTTCCAGTCTTTATGCTAAGCAGCTGCAGACTTTAGCTTCAAATGAAAGGGGTTTCACGCCAACTTCCCTATGTTGTACCCATAAAAGCCATAAACTTAAATGTGCAGCACAAGCAGCTGAGAGCTAAGCGACCATAGACAGGAGGTGTACCGAGCTGCCCCTGGTCCTCACATGGGGCGCTCTCCGAGAGCCCAGAAACCCCTGCAGCGCCGCTTTGGTCTGCAGGCGTCTCTGCTGTAGGACAAACAGATGTCAGGCATTCAGAAAGCAGGACCTCTTCACTACAACAACGGGACAATGAGTCTGTTCTCAAACTGCCCCATTCAGCATGAACAGGAGATGCGTGGGGTCCATGTTAGTCTGAGGCTTGTTAAGGTGAGTCTGAATGTGATCAGCCAAAAAGAACAACAGTAGTGTTAACTACTGACGTCGGCTGCAATCACATATGCTGAGCTACTTACTGTAGACAATGTACGCATCCTAGAAAAACAAAAGACTTAAGTGTAAAAATACATTTTACTGGCACTGACTGCACGTAGACGGATTAAAACAAAATCTGTTGTGTAACACACACGCTTGACACTATTGTTACCGCCTGTGATGATGGCACCGCCGCTTAGAAAGGTGTAGTAACACAAAGGAAAGGGAACGTTACAACTAGCTGGCAGAAAAAGATTCAGGTAAATGAGGTGAGAACTGTAATAGAGCAGACACGCAGCAGCATTATTGTTCATCTGACGCTACTGTAACTGTTCACTATACAGTTTACTTAAATAAATTAATAAAACAGTTTAAGGAACTACTTACTATCCTAAGGCAATGGAACTTTGGAGCGTTTCTCTTAGGATGTTTGAGTTGTCTGCGTGTCTACGTTTAGTTGTTTCCTAAATATCTTTATTGTTTTAAAATAAACTCAAAACCTCTGTGAAAGTCCTAGAATTGTGATGAATTTTAGGCTAAATCATCTATTTTTAAGTGACAATCAACCTTAGCGTGAGCCTTGACTTAACTTCTACTTAAATAATAATAATAATAATAATAATAATAATAATAATAATAATAATAGAACCCAATGGGGAGATAATCTCTGCATTTTAACCCATACTCTGTGGGAGCAGTGGGCACCCCCATTGCCCAGGGAGCTAGTGTGAAGTGTCTTGCTCAAGGACACACCTGGTGCCAGAAGCGGAGCTCAAACCTGGGACGTTCTGCTTCCAAGGCCAATGTTCTACCTACTGAGCTACCAGACCACTGATACCGCCCCATTAAGATAAGCATCAGCTCCCTACTACTACAGCACCTACACCAAAGCCACAGTCACTACTCATCTACGCCCTCTACTCAGATGAGATACTCACTGTGTGTGTCTGTGCCGTTTACCTCTGAGTCTGTGCACCGGCTCCTGCCTGCGTACGAGATGACGGCGAGAGGAAACGGGGAGAACGACTGCACTAGTGAGGGCTGTAAACTGGGGAAGGCTAAGCTCCGGACTACCGGGCCGTACAGGTGATTGGGACGAGGAGAAGCAGAACACACTGCTCAAAGTTTGAAAACTGATGATTAGGTACACACTGAGTTATTTATTAGAAAAACATGGGACACACCAGACTCTGCGTTTGGTGACGGTTCTCATATTAATAATGTTTTAGGGCAGCAAATAAGGCCTGACTGTCTGTTAGGATGGAGACAGGGCTCAGTCTCAGGGGTCTGACCCAGATGCTTGGATTACAGAGCACAGTGCAGCTGCAGTCGGGCACTCGGGTCAGTCAGGCATGTCTTGTACCCATTATATAAAGAGGGACTAGAACAAAGCACAGTTGAGACTCCGGGTCCTGGTCTCTGGCTCTGACTTGGAGAAAGCTGCTTGTAGAAGCACAAATGCTTCTTCTTGAGACAAACTTAGTTTTGGTATTAAAGAGGACTAACTAAACATTAACTAATTCCATTCTTATGTTGGAAAAAGCTGGAAAGGCAGCGCGACAGGGGCTCTCGAGGGATGGAATCTACAAGAACAGCGCCCATCGTTCCAGGGGGAAGCAGCAGCGGAAGGTTTGTTGGCTTTAAGTCAGCTGTCTGTAGGTAATCGTCTGACCCTCACGTGTCTCTGCAGCAATTACCCAAAGTGCATCACTAAGACGTTTCTCTGGCGTGTACGTGAGGCGGCCCTGCTCCTGTTCTACATTTCTCATGCCTGACCTTTCATTTTGGCGTCTCCGGGGCTTCGGTGTCCCACCTGGACCCCGTTCTCCTGGTGGTGTTGGTCGTTGATGCTCATGTTGGCTAAGGTGGAGCTCACGGTGTCTCCAGAGCCATAGCTGTTGGAGGTGTTGTTCATGTACTCCATTGCCAAGCGCAGGTCAGGCTACAGGAGAGCAAAACCCAGAGCAGGTCAAGTCAAGCGATCCAGGATGGGTCTCACTGCTTTCAAACACATGACAAGCTACAAATGTAACGCGGGCCTGAATATAACTCCATGGACGCCGTCTTCCAGCGTGCAGAAGGTAAACAGACACTAAGTCTGAAAAGCTGTTATTTTTACATCCTAACGGTGGGTCTGTGCTTCATGTTACAGCCTCCCAGATAAAAATAGTCCCTTCTGCTCATGTGCACGTCATCCTCACTGTGATAAGTTGCACCTCCCAAACAACCACTGACCCCTCGGAGAAGCATTTCAACAAGTGCACCACGCGTGTTTCATTTGCAGCCGTATGTCAGCACACAATGAGCCATTAGATGCTAATCTCACTGTACACAGGATAATAACCCCGCGTTCCAGACGTGATCCTGGACCAGCCACATGTGAACTGCATCAAATCTCTTAAAAAGAGGATTACACATCAGATTAAACCCAAGCCTCTGGTTACATCAGCACTTTTCGCTTTGAATCATATTTTTTGCAGCTGCCCTCTCACACAATCACTCCACCACACACAAACACAAACAGAGAGCTTATGGTGTAACCGCCCCACTATACGAACCGCTCCGTGGTTTATGGAGATCCATATTCAGCTTCCACTTTGGCACATGAATAATTGAGTTTCTGCAGATCCTCACAGGCAATGTTTTATTCTCTATGGTACACACCCTCAGAGTATTTAAAGCTATTTTATTTTTCACCTGAGAAACTTTAAGATCCTAGGAAACATCCTGAGTCTTAAGTTGGGAAACACTTCCAGGACTGCATGAAAACACTGGTTGTTGAGCTTTGGAGCAGTGGCATAGCTCCTGATGCAACTGTCCCTCTCCATGCAGTAATACCAGAAGCGTTGCCGTGGTTACTTCACCCTATAAAGCCTCCTCTAAAGGCACGCTTGGCTCAGCTATGTGACCTTCCCTCTGTGAACCGTCCTATCTGCTGACCTTGAATGTTTAAACAGCGTCCCGCGTTTGGCACAATGCATGAATAGGACTGTGAAAAGCAGCAGAGCTGAGAAAACAGAGTTTAAAACGCACTGCTCACGTGCGCTTTCTTACACCACAATGTGAAATGTGTGGATGAGTCTGATGTATGGGTTGTTTCTCTGAGCCACAGTAGGTTTCAAGCAGCCTGCTGCTGTAGGGACTCACCAGGACAAGTGTGTGCAAAAAAGAGGAGGTCTGACAGAAACGGTGGACGGACGTTGGAGAGTCCCGTAGAAAAGTGAATGCACTCAGTCCTCAGAGAGAGAGAGTCCAGACACAAAAAGCTGCAGCCTCACCAACGAACACAAACCCTCTGAGAGGCTCCTCACTCTGCATCCGGGAGCTCTGACCGTTAGAGAGCAAACAAACTCAGGGCTGATAAGAACCGGATCCGTCTGATAACAGCACAAACAAAGTCTGCAAGTGTTTACATTTCATGTGGTGAGAAGGATTTCAGCTACAAACCTCAGCTTCTACTTCACCACACGCGTTGCATACGTCTCGCTTTGGGACAAAATACACACACACACACACAAATTTCGCGTCTCACAGAAAAGGAGCATGACAGCGGCTTTGTCTCAGCTTCATGAGGGGGAAAAGGCTCAAAGGTCTGCTGATGAGGCCTGTTCCCTCTCAGGGCCGTGTGAAAATGTGCCGCTGGCACAGGCTGAGGCTCAACACAGGCGTTGACACGGCTCCAGCAGGACGCAGCAGAACACGGGCCTGGAGCAGAGCGTCCAAACGCACAAACACAGCGGTTCTTCACACCAACAAGAGAGTCAGTGATCGCAATGTCGCGTTTACCTTGAAGCCCTATATATTAAATGATGTCTGCCCTCACAGCATCTTCAGCGTAGACGGGCTGGTCTGAAGCCTCCACCAGCGCTCGGAGCTCAGCTCAGATGAGGATGCTGCTCTCATCTCTCATGCTTGACTGCATCTGTATCTCTGACCTACTTTCCTCCCGTGTCTCTCTCTCTCTCTCTCGCTCGCCCAGCCTCCGGCAGATGCAGACCGGCTCTACCTTTTTAACGTGAGCCCAGCCCTGCAGTGCTGCTGCTGAAGGTGGAGCCCTGTTTGCATTTTGCCCTCCGTCTAAGTGCCGCAGGGGAAAGGCCTCCTGCTCAGGTGAAGTCAGTGTTTTCACATGTCCAGGATGTCAGGCACATCCTGCTGTCTTTCCACACATCCTCCTTTCAGTTTAAGAGCTGGCACAACCTCTTAAAACTACTTACATAACAGCAGCAGCGTTTAAAGTTCCCGTTTGCGGATGAGAGCGATGGAATCCTTCTAGCAGCGAGTTGGGTAACAAGGACCTCCAGCTGCTGCATGTTTCACTGTGTACACAGGACCTGGAGCTACACAATCCGATCACACACACTGTTTTACTGGAGCAATGAGCCAAAGTCCCTGATCAGCGTGGTGCCAATTAAACACAGCTTAAAGCCGGAGAGTTCCTGCTCCTCTAACAATCAGAAACTGACACCAGAACAGGTTCTTATGGCAGACGTTTCAGCATCTGTCTGGGTCGCTCGTCTTTTCCTAGAATCTCACTGGTTATAATATTCTCTGATACAACGTATTAAACGATAAATTAAAGCATCCACGAGTGTCTGTCAAAGAGAATCTTAATGTCTTATCTAAAAGCTGGGTCATGGACAAGTCATTTCAGAGGTGCTGGTTCTGCCAGGCTAAGCTCTGCTGGCAGGTCTGTCCTGGATGTGGTCCCTTTTGGAATCACGCCCACATGAAGCAATAGGCTGACAGTCTTTGCTAAATGGAGCAGTTCAGCGCGAATTCATTTCATAACGCTGACGCCGGGAGGACGTTGTTTCAAGCTATGACTCCATTAAGTCAGCAGCCAAACAGAGAAGAGCCATTGTTTCATATTCGGGACCAGACAAAAGGGACGAAACCCAACGTCACACAGTTTTAGTAGATTTCCTGTTCAGCCACTGGTCAAATTGCACTTAGCGGAGCTGCTCAGGGGCCTCGGCCCACAGGAACCAGGGCCTGGTGGTTTTCAACCGGTGCATGCAGGAGTTGTGTGATTGTCCCCGACCGCCACATCGTCACGCTGTCTCTTCTCTGGGGTCAGTGTGAGTTTTAGGAAACCAGAATCCACCCCTTGGTTTGACAAACTACGCTGCTGTTCTCCAGGGTTCTGTGACAGACGCACAGTGGAGACCAACTTTGTGCCGAAGCTCTGCAGGAACTTGCAGAAAGAAGGCCACGGGTGTCTTTCAAAACCGCACTGACACTGAGATGCCGTTCATTCCTTTCACCACATCATCTGGCTGGTTGAAATGGCTTCCAGCTGTGGTTGCAGACGACAACATGCCCACTCCCCTCACCCCCCACCTCCACCCGTACGGACGGAGCTCCAGAAACCCACGAAGGATGGAAAAGAGGTGTGTCCGAGGCGAGGGGAAGACAGCGGAGATGCTCATTCCGTGAATCAATGCGATCCAGCAAACCACAGCTATTATCCCCACGTACATGCAGACAATGCTCCGGCTCGTTACACGCTTTCTAAAAGGCTTTCGAGCACCTACAGTGGATCATGCTGCGTCCACTGACCCTGGGAGGATTACGGAGGATCCCATATGTGTCAGATAAGCAGCCCGGTTCACTGCTCGGGCTTTGTGACACTGGAGTGGCTGCATTTGCTGCGCAGACGCTCCACAGACGAGCAAAATGAAAAATGGGCTTGGCATTTGCGCACAGGCGCCGCATCCGCCGCTCCCGACAGTGTGTCCTCAAAATGCAGGAATAAGAACACAGCGAGGCGTCTGAGTCTAATGAACGCGTCCCTCCAGGGGTCCGCTCCGTGCATTGCTTTACATGCACGAGCTCACATTATGGAATAATGGAGGAGATCTGTGAGGCTCGTGCAGCGATGCTAAAACGCTTAAGGCCTCAGACGCAAGAAAGAAGCGAAGGATCCAGAATAACGGGAGGGGGAAGCGGCGAAGGACGGAGGCTTCCGAGCCGCCGGTCCACACGGGCACAAAGCAGAACAAGTGTTCACGGCCACCGAACCAGCGTAAACACAACACACAGACGTCTCCCAGCGTTCCCCCATTAAACATTGTATACTGGCCATTGTGGTGGATTGGCGTCATTAGGCCGCGCAAAGGCAGCATCCGAGCGGCTGAAGGGAAGCGGGACCTGCTCCGGAAGGAGGATGGAGAGGTTCGGGTTCGGGCTCGGGCTCGGCTGGGGATGAGGAGCAGACACGCGGCGTGTTGTTTGAGGGGAGGTGACTGCTCCCACCGGGCTCGAGCTTCGATGTCTGCAGCGCAAACACGTTTCTGCTCGTTGTAGATGCGGATTTTAGGTGACGGACAATCGCCGCCTGCTTTTGGTTTAAATGCGCAAAAGGGGCGAAATAAGCCCGCGTGCGATGTTAAACGCGTCGCATCCATGTGCGCGATATTTGCCTCCGTGTAGCGCGCACAGGCCCAACCTCTCCCACCTCACGCAAAAAATATGAAGTGACAAGACGAATGCCGATGCAGAACAACGACGCAGCGCCGGACCCGCGTGCCGCCGCTCGCACACCCGCATCCGCGCTCCTGGGTCGAACCGCGGATAAAGGCCGCGTTGTGCGCCTTTTCTTACCTGGGTGCAGACAGCGGCGTCGTCTCTTCAGCGGCAGTCGCTCGCGGGGCGCACACGGCTTCTCGCGGCAGTGCGGCGGCAGGCCGGTGCGGGGCGCTGCGGGGCGGAGGCTGAGCCAGAGCCACGCGCAGCCTGCGCGCGGCCGATGGGGAGTCCAGAAAGAGCAGCACCTGCTCCATCCTACATGGAGCAAACGCTTATAAGCGATACAGACACATTGTTACCATCCTACAGTATTATTATTATTTATCCTCCTGTTAGGTCTCACTTCACATCTGTAAAGATTGCAGTTCGTTTGGTGAATAAAGGACTGAGGTTAATGAGTCCATAACTGGTCCTGAATATGAAACAATGACAGGTGTGAACTCTAAGCTACTGTGACTCCCTCAAAGCATTGCAGGCTCATTAAGCGGCTCCTTCATTCTTCTCTGACCTCTCTCTCAAGCCACTTGTCTTCTCTGTCCAGAATGTGAACTCTGTTACCCTCAAACAAGCGATCATTGTCAGCGATGGATAATTAGTCCCTCACAGTTACTGCACAGATTATTATTATCATGACATAACATTTAACAACATCACTGGAAGGTGAAAACAATGATCACATTTTTTAAAAGAAGAAGAAATAATCAGAATTAAATTAGAAATTAGAAAAACATAAAGGACAGAAATTAATTTTAACTGGTGTAGCCAAAATACAGTATAGCAAATGATAATGTCAAAACTGTTTAATTTTAAAAAAAAGTGAAATATGATGATTTTAGCAGAAGTAGAGATTAAAAAAATTAGAATCCCTTTCAATTTTAGTAAATGTGCAAAGAACTGTGTGCATGAGACGTCAGGGCAGAACAGAAGCTACAGTAATATCAGTGTGTCTGTCACACAAAGATCCGAAGTTGGCACATGAAACGGTGGAGGCCTGCTGGACTGAACACTGCGCCCTTGTGTCTCCGTCACTGGTGCCAACTTTTACACTAAGTCTCGAAGCCATTCAGCCCCAAAAACAGCAGTGGGATTATTGACAGTCAGATCTGTTCGAGGGCGTGAAAGGGTTTTTTCTTCTCTTCCTTCTATCTTGTGTTGGAAATGTGCTCCAGACAACAGCTGTCAGTGGCTGTGACCCTGAAGACTCTGCATCTACGCTGTGGTGGCACATAAACCTGCTACGGCCAAAGGCTGTGAGCTGAAGCAGCCAAAACACTCACATTCAGTTCATTACAGGAGTAAAGATGAGTTAAATAAAGAAAGATGCGTTTAGCACAGCTTTATGTGAGAAAATGTTAGCTTCTTATGCTGCAGCCAGAAAAGGAGAAGTTTAGCTTAGCATGAAGCAGAGGGTGTTGCTGTTGTGAAACACAGGGCTGGTGTTGTGTTGCTCTTTTTACTCCAACAGCCTCGTAGAATGCGAACACCTGCACGAGAACGTACCCCTCGCAGGAGTCAAGCCATTGATTTGAAGTCCACTAAACACATGGGTTTGTAGCTGTATTGATCAACTGGCAAAAGGTAGCTAGCATTAGCAAGAGGTTTAGAATGCTAATAGCACTTTATCGTGGCTAACTTTATGTCCAGCGCAGACAGAAACGTTAAACTTCATTATTTTCCCCAAAAGCTTTCGCCCTTGAGACAATATGACTTTTTTCAGCGTTGCTAAAGAATGACTGACTTACTTTCCATTTCCTCATGGTTTCATACAGCTTCGTCTTTACACACTTTTGCCGCCACACAGTCTGTCAATCACAGGTGAGCTCGTGAAATAATCTGTTACGGTTGCGACGGATCAGAGACTGCGCACGAATCACACAAGCAGAGTTTTACAGTGGAACAAACCTGTTGACTCTTTACGTTCAACTGGTGCTTTTTGCATTAAGAATATGTGTGACTGTGTTTTTAATTAAAACTATTTTGTTTAGCTCATTGAACGAATCTGTTTTAGGATTATTGTTACTAATAATAAAGGCTGATTTGTGTTGAAGGAAACTGAGCTCACACTGCCGCCTGGCGGCGTGAAGGTGCAAATGGAGGCCCTGCAGCAACTCAGGAAAAACCTTCCCTGAAACACCATTCAACCTGTCCCACATCCTGCGACTCACCTGTTCGGAAGTCCAGACGTGAAACCAGAACAATAGATAAAATTATGTGCTGGTCCAATTGACTAGTAGATTTAACACATATGAGGCAGAAAGTATTCACTCATCCACTTTATCTTTATCATCCACTTTATTACAAATGTATTCTTCTTCTTCTTCTTCTTCTTCTTCTTCTTCTTCTTAAATATTGCGCATGTTGTGAATCTCTTGTCTTCTTGTTTTCACTTTGTATCACTGTCTGATCGTTTTGCACGTCTTTCTATAAGTCTTTATTGATTTAAACGCTTTTGCTGAACATCTCTCGTTGGTGCAGTGGCAGCGAGCTCTTGGTCTCCCACAGTCTGTGCGCCGCAGTTTTCAAGGGCGGAACCAGATCCAGAAGAGCAGGTGCGACGATAGAGATGCTGGTCAAGGTGACCGTTCTGCGGCGGAAGCGGTGTAATTCGAACTTCAAAATATAAAGTCATTTCTAGCAAAAATCAAAAAATGCCGATATACGCTAACATTTTTACTACATTTTTGTTTTTTGACGATATGTTAAACTTGCATAACACTGTATTACAAATATATATTACATTTGGTTTCATTACACTGCTACTGTATTGTTTTCCGAACTGAACACATTTTTACAACGCTTTTTTGTAGGTACATTTTGTAGGCTTCATAAAATATAAATAATAGAAATTAATATTAATAATGCGAATAAGCTATTTTCCTAGGGTTAATCTCACCACACCACAGCGCTTTTATTGTGAAACTCCGAAGCCGGAAACGTGCCCTGAACGCAGCAGCGCCTCGTAAAGTCAATCTGGCGAGGAGCTCACACCGGTGCCGGCTGCAGGAGATCAGACGCGGCGGGAAGGACGTGGACCGGACCCGAACGTGAACCCAGGTCCGTGTTTGTCATGGTTACAACCCGGACAGTCCTTAGATTGTGTGGCGGGTTTTAACCGAGAAGATGCTGGCGGACACGATCGTGGAGGAAGAATTTGAGATCAAGGAGGAGGAACCGTGGTACGACAAGCAGGACCTTGAACATGGTACCGTTTCCTTTCAGCCTTTGTCTCAGAAATAAGGAACCTGATCATGATTAATGTCACTGATAAATAACCACGAACACGTGGACGCGTTGAAGCGAAGCAAAAGTGAGCTTTTATAATGTTTTACTGTTAAAGACTTGCAGGCGCTGAAGGCTGATTGTGGGAATTGCTTTGTGCTTTTTTCTGAAACCACAGCATCCTGTTTTTTATCATTTTTACCCGGGTGTTAAGTTTGGTTCATGGGCTGTTTTAGTGGGAACTAATCTCATTGACAGACTGCAGCGTCAGCAGCCCTGGAAAAAGGTCCATCTGATTAAGTGAGCTTTTGTCTTTATTGCCTAGGTTTTATACTAAAAGGGTGTGCGCGTGTGCGCGTGCGCGCGTGCGTGCGTGCGTGCGGCTCTTTCTATGCACTGGTGCCGTATTAACTGGGTTTGTCGCTGGTACAAAGACGAAGCCCTGGTTCTTCAGGGGAACCAGCTTCTGAACCGTCCGGACCCTGACCGGTTCTGGGGCTGCAGGGTCTCACGCCTCCTCTCCGTCTCCTGCAGACCTGCAGCTGGCAGCCGAGCTGGGGAAGTCTCTGCTGGAGAGGAACCGGGAGCTGGAGCAGGGCCTGCAGCACATGTACTCCACCAACCAAGAGCAGCTGCAGGAGATCGAGGTGAAAGCGGGACGCAACCCCCTGAAAAACTGCTGGAACCGGTCACAATTCGAGCCCTGTTTCATAACGTCTTAGTGAGGTCAGTCTGACGCTGACAGAATTAGGCCTCTGACGTCACCGGTTCCAGCTCCTGACCTGTGCTACACTTAATTACTACAAGTCCGTCTTTAAAATAGAACTGCCTTCTTACTCCGTAAGCGTAACTGGGCTTTTAATGTTCTGAGTCCAGTTCATTTAGAGCGGTTCGACACCTGCTTGTTCGTTTCACATTAGATAATGAGGTTCAGAGTGTCCTGATAAGACGACATGACGCACATCTCCTCGCATTAATCAGGACGGCCTTTTATTTATGTAAATACTGAAAGCGCTCCCCTCTCCTAATTCCAGCTAGTTTGAGTAGAACTGTCCTGACCCGCTTGTCCTCGTTGCTCCTCCAGTATCTGACCAAGCAGGTGGAGCTCCTCCGCCAGGTCAACGATCAGCACGCCAAAGTGTACGAGCAGCTGGACGTGTCGGCCCGCGAGCTGGAGCAGGGCAACCACAAGCTGGTTCTGGACAACCGGGCGGCCCAGCAGAAGGCCCACGGGTAGGACGGGCGGCGCCGCAGAGGTTTGCTCGCGCTGGTTCTGCAGCCAACGGCTCCTTGTGTGTGCAGGCTGACGGAGACCGTGGAGCAGCTGCAGGCTCAGGTGGAGGAGCTGCAGCAGCAGGTGGAGGAGCTGACGCTGAGGCCGCCCCAGGCCCAGACGGCCGCGCCCGGGGGGGGGTCGGCCCGCACCACCCACAGCCTGTCCTGCCTCCGCGAGCTGACGAGGACACGCAGGTGAACGGGTCCTTCAGCGCCGCTTTGATCTCAGGGCCGTTGTGATGGTTCATGTTGAACCTTCTCGCTGAAATCACTGAATCGTCAGGCTGCTTAGGAGCTTTTGTGATTAAACTATTGTTGATCCTGGTGCAAGTAAAGCCTCATACCTGGTTGTGTCTGTTTGTGGATCCTGAGCTCTTGGCCCGACCTCGATCCCGTTAATCCTGCAGAGGTCACTTCCTCCTGAGGCCTCCTGCTGTGACAGCATCATTCATGGCACCGCCTGTAATCCTGCTCCATCCAAACACCCAGACGGAAATATCACTGATAAACAGTGGCAGCAACAGGCCCAAGTCTGAGCCAAAGGGCGTGTGTGACCCGTAATCACCTCAGATTCACTGATAGCTTTTATGTCTTTAATGAGCTTTTATTGATGAGGCCGTATTTACTGCCCACGTCCTCGGTGTCTCTGCTTCCTGACCTTTGGGACGTGTTGACATGTTCTGTCGCGTGTTCCTTTCCTGTCACCTTTCACTTTTCTGTGACACGTCGGCGATAAAGTGCCAGTGATGAACGGAGCGGATGCAACGATGTCCTGTTCGGTCACATTAAAATGGCAGCCGGCTGCTCTGTTTGTGTGCAGCCACGGTCCAGCGGAGCCCCCAGACGACGGCGAGGCCTCCGACCGCTGGTGGCGCCAGGAGGAGCAGGCGTCGCTGCAGACGTCCCTCCAGAGGCTCCAGACCCAGTTCGCCACGGAGCGCGGTCACAGGGAGGCGGCCGAGCGCGAGGCCGAGCTGCTGGCCCGCGAGAACGCGGCCCTGGAGCAGCAGCTGGTGGGGATGGAGGCGTGTCAGGTAGGGCGCCGCGCTCGGGCCTGCGTCGACCTCTGCTCCGCTTGGGGACAGTCGGTAACGGGCCTCTTTTTCAGGCCAGAGTGTCCGAGCTGGAGCTCGAGGCTGAGGAGCTCCGTCAGTTCTGGATGTCGGAGTCCTCCTCGCGCTCCAGCCGGCCGGACCTCCTGCACAGCCTGCTGCCCGACTCCATGTTCCTGCACCCGGAGGAGGAGAGCGACGGGGAGGCGGCTGCAGCCAGGAGCGCGCGGCTGGTGAAGGGGACGCAGGCGCCCGACGGGGTCCTGGACCACGAGTGCTCGTGCGTGCGCCGGGCCGAGGTGGTGAAGTACCGCGGGATCTCGCTGCTCAACGAGGTGGACGCCCAGTACAGCGCCTTACAGGTGAAGTACGACGAGCTGCTGCGGCGCTGCAGCTCTGGGCTGCAGGAGGAGGACGGGCCGGGCCGCGGTCCGGTCCAGGCTTCACCTCTGACCCCTGCCCGCCCCGCTGACACACGCCTGGAGCTCTGTGACGAGGACTTCCACCAGCCAGAGTACAAAGAACTGTTCAGGGAAATCTTCTCCCGCATTGAAAAAACCAAAGAGGACCTGGTTCAGAACCGGGGAGGACCCTGAGTGCAGCTGGCTCCACAGTGGACCTGCTGCAGGATGAGTCTCCGCTGTCCGTTTGGACTCCAGCGGTGGCGCAGGAAGCTGACCCGACCCAGACGAGGTGATGGTGCTGCAGTTCCAACTCCACCAGGTCCCGTCTGCGGTGGAAACAGCAGTTCCTCGCGCCAGCGTCTCTACTGTACAATCACTCTACCTCACTGAGCCCACGAAGAAACAAGTCATTTCTAGAGAGTGGCCTAGAAACCAACGCATTGATGTAATTTTACAGGAAGCTTCCTGGGGAGGACTCATTCTACACAATGGTTGAGCTGCACCACCTTAACGTGCAGAAATTAGGGAAGTAAATGTTATTTCATACAGAAAACCTAAACTAAAATTGCTCCATCAATAGGAGCTCATTGCCAAATGTTGGCTCGCATTGATGTGATGCAACAGACTGACTAGAAAATAGAAATAACTCCATTCTAGTAATCAAACAAGCTCTTTCCAGGAAGCTTCCTTGACTTATATTAGAAACTGCTGCTCTTCTGTTGTTGCTACGCTTCTATGATCTAAATGTCACTTTTTTAACTTATTTTTCTCATTTGCAACTAGAAACCCTGTAGCTTCGGAGCCGTGAAGGCAGAGGGAGCGAGTAGCTGAAGCCAGTGATTCAGGTTATATTCCACCTGTGTAGTTGTAGCTTGTAACAGGAGGTTATGTAATAATGTAGCAGCTGATTAGCCTCCGGGCGCCTTGTGCTGTGTGATTCGTTTGTCTGAGCGTAAAACACGACGTGGACGTTACGATGCACTTTAATGCAGAGTTCAACACGTATCTGTTTCCGGTGTCTTGCGCTACTGTTGTAGTCTGTGTGTGCAATGAGGTTGTTAATGTTGCTGCTCTGAGCCATAAAACATGAAGCAAGCTGACACAACGGAGTCTTTTGTGTTTCTGGAATCGGTTCAAGAATAAATCTGTTGACTAGTAGATGATCAGAGCAAACTGTGGCAAACGATCGCTGCAGCCAGTGAAATCTGGGATTATTTTAATATTAAACCTTTTGACAGCAGCATCTCTAAGCAGCTCCTCAGTGTCTGGAGATGAAGCAAACACTGTCCACTTTATTCAACACAAACGCTGGGTTTCCTCCCACTAAGTCCTTGTAGTGTGACCAGCTTCAGATCCTGTTTAACCACTGATGACAATGGATCACATGACAAGTTAGCAGTTTATTGAGCAAAGTAACAAATAAGGGAAACGTATTTGATAACGTAGCACATTTTCAATTGAGAAAACTACGTTTTTCATAAAGTACTGAAGTGAAAACCAAGGTTTTTGCTGCTGTGATCTGTCAAGTGAACAGAGGGAGTTTGTCCTGAATCCAGTAATGGCAGAGGCACTTTGACCAGAGATAGCAGCACATGATAATACAGCCTCCCTCCATCGTCCACATCTCTGCAGGTCAACAACCGCATAACCAAATACAACTTCAAACTGCTTATTTATGGCCACGCAAATAAAACCATCAAACATTCATCCAAGGAAAACAAAGTTAACAGACTTTAGAATCCAGTAGATCCACCTGAAGCCACAGTCAGCATCTGTTTCCAGCTCATTGATTTACCAAAATACTCTCGGTTCAACAAAGGAAAAAATTGAAATCAGGAACCTTTTGCACCGTTTCTGTTCTTTTGCTTCTAACATATTGGCTTTTAAAGTTTGGCAATGATTCCTTAAGTGCCTCCATATATTTTATTATTGCCCCCCAGGAGAGAAGCCTGGTTTTAACAGTGGTAATAACTTAACCCTGATGGAAAAAATGTGTTCATAAGGTTTTTATCCAGAAGGCCTTTAAACATCACTCATGATCAAGTGTTTTCTCTAAACAAATCAGGAGTAAAATGAAAGCAATCAGAGTTGGGGCTGCTTTCATTAGTATCCACTATAATTCAAAAGAATCTACTCGTAAATGATAGTTATCCTTCTAGAGTGTTGAGCAGAGCAGAAATCAGGGCCGACATCTTTGTCCACCTGTTGCAACCCTCAGTGAGCTGTGATTGGCTCTCGTCTGACTGCCCGCCCACCGGACACCTGGGAGATGATTGGATTGGCTGACGGTGACCACAGAGGGCAGGTCTTAGTGTCAGGACTGTATCGTCCCCTTCAGGTACCACATGCCCGCGTGGCTCTTGCAGCACTCCTGCAACGAAGGAGACGGTTAGAACCGAGACAAGCGGCTGGTTTCGGGGCAGATGTTCCGTCGTGTCGCTCGTCTCACACTCAGCAGCCGGTCGATGTCGGCCTTTGGGACCTCGCCGAGCTCCTCTGCTAGTTTGGTTTGTATCGTGCTCCTCCTGAGCCGATAGTTCTTCAAGAACATGTCAAAGAGCAGCCGACGATACTGCAGAGGACAAACAGGCTGATGGTTAGGGTCTGTGGAGCCTAGACCACCTGCTGCTTCCACAGTTACAGAAGATACGATAACAGGAAACTTGCAGCTGTGTTCTGTTTGTGATGGAGTTGCCTGCGCAGACACCACACTCTGTTCTTCCCCTCAGAGCTTGAAGGCGGCTGTGGTTTGTGTCTGAGCTATAGAAGTCTGCATGCAGAACAAAACCTAAGTGTTTACCTTGTCAAAATTCTGCCCAGTCTCCCACAGACCGAACACCTTCTGCTCATCACGGGCTGCTGTGCTCTGAGCAGGAAACTGAGAGAAGATCAGAGTCAGTATGACAGCTAATTCACAGTCAGATTGCAGATTTGATCATTAAAACCTTTCTAGCCACTAGCGCAGCAGTCTGATGCTAAAATCCATCCAACTCTATAATTTATCTTTTTGAGAGTCAAGTCAATACAACAACAATTTCATGTTGAACAGCTTCAATTGAAAAATTGAATTGAATCCACATTCAATTCAATTCAACACACAATGAGCCAGATGAACCAGGATGAATCATCCAGACACTGACCCAGAGACAGTCGAACAGCCAAAGATGAAAGTTACAGTGATGTACAGGACACACCCTGATTCCAGATCAGCCTGCGTTTGCAAACACCCACCTGGATAAACACCTAGCTGGGAAGTAAGGAGCTTAGCTGTGAAGCCAATTATGTGTTGTTGTGTGTTGCATAAGGAAGAACGGCTCCACGTTGGGATTAGACCTGAACCAGGACACAGGGAGTCCAGTGAAACCTGGCTGCTCAGAACAAGAGGATGTGGCTCAGACCACAGAGCCAACATCACACGAGACTCAGAATGATCACGCAACACAAACCGCAGCCTTGGTCCAAACAGAGGTGTCAGGTGGCTGCTGGAGCTCAACTGGAACCTGAGAACGGCGGTAACTGCACAGATTCCTCTTCAAGGGACAAAAACGACCGTTAAAGACGTTACGTTGGGGAGAAATGTGAGAGCAGAGGTCAGTAAAGCCTGCTCATCCAGGGACTGAGAGCTCAGTGAGCAGGTGAAGCAGAACATCAGCAGGTGTGGTGTGAAAGAGGTTCTGAACGCCCATCACCTTTGACCCCTTAGCTTCCTACACTACATCAGTCATTAATATTTCATTAAACCTCAACTTTCTCTCTTAATAACAACACAAAGACCTGTGACCAGGGACAACGCCACATTCCATATTAAAGTATTTGTGGCCCAGGGCGAACAAATGTCTTGTTAAATCTGTTATTACTTTTTAACCTCCTCAGTTATTTCCTGCCTCCAGGCAACATGATACCATTTCAAACTGGATTATCAGGATCTTTTACAAGCCCAACACGACGCAGGGTGTGAGTGTGGAACTCATACTCACGGGCACCAGGATCTGCCTGCAGTGGCAGAGCAGGATGGTGTCCTGCAGCATGTGGTCCGAGACCGAGTGGAAGGCGGCCTGCCCCGCCGGCATGGACGCCATGTGCAGGTTCAACAGCCGCTTCAGTTCGTTCAGAGTCATGACAAAGTGCTTCTGGAAAGTCTTGGTGACAAAGTCCTGCAGCTCCTGCGACGGCGCGGTGCCGTTGGCGTGATCGAAGCCGGGGGAGGTGGCGCTGGGGTAACCGTTCACGCAGCCGTTGGGAACCGAGGACGCGTCCATGGGCTCGTCCTGCCTGTCGGCGCCGGCCCGTCTGGCGTCCAGCTCCTTCTGGAGGGACGACTGGGTTTCTCGGGCCCGCTCCTGAGCCCTCTGCAGCCGCTGCTCCCCGCTCACGTGGACGGGCTCTGCAAGGCACACGCCGGCCTGATTCCCCTGAACAAGCATGGCTGCATGTAGCTATGAGTCAGTACCCACCTGGCTGAGGAGCGCTCTTTGGCATGAAGTCTTCTTTACAGAAGTTGAACACCTTTTCCAGCCTTGGGAGAGAGGAGACATCTGTTAACAGAGTTCCCTTAAAGCCCATCCCTCCGGTGTCTGAGTGGCGCCTACTTGCTCTGGATGCCGACCCACAGCATGTGCTGCCTGTGGGTCACATCTGGGTGTTTATTGATGAAGTCGACATCAGTGGGCAACAGGAACTCCCAGCCCCGGTTGATCCGAGGAGCAGCCACGTGCTCCAGGAACTCCTTGACGTCCTCTGGAGGGAGCTGCCAGTGAAGAAGGGAGCCGTCAGCAGGTCTCAGACACAAACTAGAGCGAGTGTTTGAAAACGTTCCCGCTTGGAGAACCACGTTCTCCTGGGAAACCAACATCCTTGCAAATAGACTGTTATGTTACAGCCTGTGGGACGGTTGGCATGCTCACTATGTGCCACATTAACACTTACTTTAATGATGGATGCAATCTCCTTCCTCATCACAGAGCGCTCCAGAGTGAACCTCCACATCTGAGAAAGGAGCAACTGGGTCAGAATTCCGCTCCACCAATCATCCAGCTCGGTTAGTTTTATTTCAGCAGCTCACCACAAAGTCTCTGCCGCGACACAGCACTTCTGCAGGAACGCCGCTGTGAGCGCTGCACGTGTTCTTAGGATACAGGACATCACTAGAGAGGAAACATGGGAGCATTACTCAACACGCCTGGGGAATGTGTAAGTTGTGCCTTTAATTAATTACACTGTGGTCACAATAAGTCAGTGGGACTCACCTCTTGACGACCCAGTTTCCCTGAACCAGTAGCGCCACCTGCTGGATGCAGCGCAGCACTGAGACGGAGTCTGTGCCGGACGCCAGCAGTCCCATCAGGTTGGCAAACGGCATAACCTTGACTTGAGACAAAGGATAGGACAGAACATTCAAATTTAACATGACAGCACCAAGCACTAAGCTGGTGCGTGGATGGGTTCTATCCTACCGTTTTTCATCAGGGTCTTGACCTGCTCTCCAAGGGGCAGGGTGCGGAGCTGAGCCATGGACAGCACATTACTTGGACCCACAGGCTTCACACTGACAAGGATGAGATGACAGGAATGACTCATGATGGCATGTGATGTTCCTGTGGATGAATGAGCAGTACTCACACTTTTTCCTCTGCGAGAGGAGGCATCAGCATCGACAGGTACTCCCTAAGAACGCGGGGGAGCGGAGGAGTGAGTAATTACCATCAGTGATAGCACTAGAAGACACACCAAATCTCGCGTGTTCATACTCACTTAGGGGTTTTGACCAGTTCAGAGTTCTCCGAGGCGTCAGCTGACTGACAGAACAGGTACTGCCGTTCATGCTCTGAGCGACTGTCCTATAATTAAACGAGATGGATGAGACAAACTTTGAATGGAAAGTTGAAAACAATAGAGCGCTGAACATGTCCAGTCAGTGAGCGGACCCCCACCTTAACCCCATGGTAG
This sequence comes from Betta splendens, assembly GCF_900634795.4. NCBI lineage: Eukaryota > Metazoa > Chordata > Actinopteri > Anabantiformes > Osphronemidae > Betta > Betta splendens. The sequence goes on along the minus strand of NC_040898.2, from coordinate 15,155,880 downwards.
TGAAGGTGAACCCACGGCTCCTCCGCCTGCTTCTTCTGGAGGAATTCATAGGACTGGATCCTTCTCTGTCGAGCCTGCTCTGACTCAGGACGAGCAAACCTCACCTGCAGCCAAACATGTAGGAAACTTCAACACGAGAGGCTCATGTGGGGACTGAGGGAGTGTGTGTGTGTGCACAGCGTCTCACCGTGATGGCCTTGGCCTCCTCCTCAGCTTCATCTTGGGAGGAGTCTCCACCTGCACATGTAAGTCAGCTATCAATGAGCTTAGATAAACTTAGCTAAAGCGTTTTTATAGCTTTCGTATTAACACGCTCACCCTCATTGGCCGCCTCCCTTTCTCTGGTTTTGCTGTCAGCCTTGTCCAAGTAGGAGAAGCTGGGCCTCAGCTGGAGAATTCCCGTCAGAGGTGTAATGTGAAGTTCACCTATTGGTAGAAAGAAGTTACCAATCATGAACCAAATCGTTCTCTTATTATTAAACCTTATTTCATACATACAGACACCATTTTAGGTCATTTTCTATTAAAACATTGTATAGTAACAGAAACTACAGTGGACTCTACTGGAGCATGTTCGTATTCAGACCTTTGCGAAACACAGCAGCAGCGTATCTGGAGGTGTTGGTGGTTGCCTGGATGGAGGAGAAGGTCTGCTTGTCCATCAGTTTCCTGCAAAAAAGGGGAAATAAACGTCAAGTGTCTGACAGCTGTGGCCTTCACGCACTAACACTAGCGCTGAGTACGGGCGGTGCTGAGTGCAGACATACGCTGAGTAGGTGTTGGTTTCATCATAACCCGTGCCGTCCACATTCAGAGCAATCTGCTCTCCTTTGCTGCGACAGTAGTTGGGACTCATTGCGTTGATGGCCATCTCCAACTCCACCTGTAACATTTAAAATAAGAAGGAAACACTATAAAGGTATGAAGGACAGAAGTTATCTTGTGTTCAGTATATTCCTTGGTGCTAATAAAAGATTAATAAGCATAAGAACAGCGTAATGTTTTACCCTTTGCTGTTTGGGCTTGATCTTAGCTGCCAGGTGGTCAACATCATCATAGGTCATAGTGGAAGGTCTGACAGGATACTGTGAGGGAAAGCAACAGACACACTGAACACTGTAGAGGAACCACGGGGTCAAGTGCTCACAGGAGAATTCATAAAGCTCTTTAAAGCTTACCTGGAAAAGATACAGCTTGTCTGCGAGGCTTTTAGCAAGATACACATCAATCTAACAGAAAGAGAAAAAGCAATTTAAGTTCATCACCTCCACAGCACACATGAATGTGACAGTGTCACGATGCAGTGACGTACCTCCTCTATGATGGGGTCATCATCATCTCCGCTCGCCATGTTGACACAAGCAAAGCGAGGAAGCGACAGATGAGAGCAGTCGATCCCAGAGATCCAGAGATCCAACCTGGGAACCAAAGCACACAGGGATCTCAGTACAGGCTCCTGTCCCTGTGCTGCGGGCGGCTGCACAGAACAAAGATGCAGCTGGTGGATTAACAAGAACAATGTGAAGCCCACCGTCAGGGTTAAATCAGAGTGAAACCTGTGGTTTCACTGACCCCCATGAATAAAGTAAACCCTTAAAATCATAAAGCTTTAGACAGTAAAGCCGCAGATCGTGCAGTTTGTTACGTGGTCACATCACCGACATTACTGCCAGGTAAACGTCACGTGATGCAAGATCGTGCAATATCTAAAACAGGTCCGACAGAAACGTCATGAGTCACGTTATAATTAAACATCAAAGACTAAAATGACATATGTTTAACAATGAAATGCTACTAAAACACCTATTGAGACTGCGTTAACATGATTAGCCAAGTAGCAACAACCTTTTGGAAACTTGTCACATGCACAGAGTTTAAATTTGATTTAGAAATATACTCATGTAAAGTATCCCTATAAAATGTCTACACGCTCGGCTCATACTCGTCTAACTCAAAAGTACAAGCAAACGCAGGTAGCTAACGTAAGTTAGCCTTAACCTGCTTTAGCCTAGCATTAGCAAAGTAGCTTGGCGCACCAGAAAAACACACACAGTGAGTCAGCGGGGCCTAATTCAACACGTCTTCAGTTCCACGCAAGTTGTGCTCTCACCCGCACACTTCGCTGAACAGCGCCAGCTACCTCATCCGTGAATGGACGGTCCAGAACCGGGCACACACAGGGGAACCTAACTCACGCTAACTCCAGCTGAAGTCTGCTGCATGTTGACTCTGCCGCACGCAGACACGTGGGGTGGAGCCCGGACCACAATGCAAAGCGGGAGAGGAAAATGACTCCGAATCAATTCAAAACAAGAATAGATGATTATATGTCTATAAACGTATAAATATTTTAAGGCCCATATAAATATTTAATAGTCAGTTAGAATCGCCGCATAAAAATCTTATGGCAGCGGTGGGATTCGAACCCACGCCCCCGAAGAGACTGGAGCCTTAATCCAGCGCCTTAGACCGCTCGGCCACGCTACCTCAATGAAAAGATCCCAACAACTATTTTATGATCGTGATCACTCACGAGAGGTTAAGTGGTACGTTACTGATATTTTGAATAAACAGCCACATGTCCAGCTGCACGTGATTCTGAATAAATAGGTATGAAATCCTAAATATACACAGGAATGAAATAAATTACTCGAAACTTACAGAAAGAAAAGCATAAATGAATAATCACGAATCTCAATGTCCTTTTCATTGTTTTTGTTTTTTTTGTTCGTGTATTAATGTTTTCCAGACTAATATTCACTTTTACATTTATATCATGGTTTATGCATCTACTGATGTACAGTTAAGGCAATACAATAACAACACAGGCTTCATCATACAGTTTTATTCTTTCAAACATATTACATACATTCTTCCAACATAAGTGATTTGATTTTGGGGCAAAGTAAGTAAACCATTTAGTTGTTCCTGATTCTAAAGGCCTTTGTATTCATTCAACAACAGTCACTTAGTTCAAAGGTAACAGGTAACGGAAGAGGAAAGAGGAGTCAGGCTGCCTAGCTTCACAAAGAGAGAGAACAGAAAGAAAGAGAGAGAAAGATGGATCCTGACCCCTGAGCACACGCACACTGCAGCAACAGAGACGCTCTGTAATAAAAACATGTAAACAGTATCAGCGCAGGTCGAGTCCTGAATGTGTAAAAAGTCTGACACAGCAACGGTGGTCACTCCTCCATCAGCGCCCACGCTTCCTCAGCTTTCATGTAGTACTGGTTGGCCAGCCTGCCTTTCATGGCCGCCATGGCAGCTTCTGCTGCCTCTGTAAACAGATCTCCTGCAGGGGTGAGGAAAGGGCGAACGTTGATCAATGCAAAAAGGGCAATGTTCACGGCTGCACATTTGATCCTGGAGCAAACCTGCTTTCTGCGGGTCTGCTGGGAGGCTGTGGCCTCCCTCCTGGTACATCTCTGCCTCTCTGGCCAGCAGCAGGTAGCGAGGCTCGTCCTGCGTTCCGTCAAACTCTCCTCCCTCATCGTAGTCCGTCATGTTCAGCACGTTGTCATACCAATGAATTGCCTCCTCCCAGTCCTGCTTCCTGGACAATGAGAGAAATAACAAAGACATATATGTAAAGAAATGCTCCGGCCTGCCAGTCTCCCTCCCACCAGGGGGCGACGTTGCCCCTGTTGCTCAGTTTGCTGTGATGGATGTATTGGGCCCCCACTAACCTGCCAGCAGGCAGATTAATCCCAGTATCAAACGCTCGGGCTACTGTGATCATAGAAGATCTGTCCCCAGCTTCAGCAGCCTGCAGCAGATACTTGAAACCTTTCATCCGGTTTCCTGCATTGTCCTGCCAACAACGCAAATTAGTTACAAACCAAGGATGGAGACGTGGCCTAAGTCCAATGGGCTCAGCACCGCACACGGTACCTCCAGCTCCATGTCTGGCAGGATGTGATGAGGCAGCTGGAGACAGCACTGTCCCAAGGCAATGATGGCCTCCAGCTCCCCACACAGGGCGGCTCGCTCCAGGTGGAACATGGCCGACTCCTGATCCCACTGCTCATCCTTCTCACAGAAACGGCCCGCTTCATGGTACCGGACCATGGCCAGGTGGACCTGAGCAGCAGGAGGAGTATATGTAACACATATGTTGTGATTGTTTGTCTAGTTAGTACAGTATGACTGCATGTGTGTGCAGAGTTTTCTACCTTTCCAAGCACTGACTGGCCGATCTTCTTCTGCATCAGAGCATTCAGTCGCTCCACCTCAGTGGCCACACAGGAAGGTCGGTGGACGTGAGCTCGAGATGAATGGAAGAAGCTCCACTTCTCCTCTGTCAGCTGAACAGCCAGTAGAAGAAGAGAGGAGTGAAGTTTAGCATCTTTTCTTCAACACAGCGGTCGGAAGCAATGAAAAGGCAAGTCAAGCTCCGCCAGCAGGGTTGGAGGAGTCCACCCCTGATGGACTGAATGCAAACGTATGCAAAGCACAGGATCATGAACACACAGACAAAGTTACTATGGAAGAAAGACCAGCAGGTTGGTCCGTGGTAAAACGAGGTAGATGGTTTATCAGTTCCAAAGGTCAATTAACTTTCAAACTGAGTGTGCATATAAAAACCCTGACGCAACTTTAACCAGCTGCTCAATATTGACTGACTTGAATCATGCAGTCAAAGATTCAGAGCGATGCTCGGCCGACACGTGCCCATGCAAGTAATCACCCATTTGTCATCAGGAGTGAATGAATGTACGTTTGCAGAGACTCTTGGAGGAGCTACCATCTTCCTCTAATGAAGGAGCAAACAGAGCAAGAGCAGCGAGATCAGAGGTCAGGTGAGGGTTTGATCAGACAGGTGAAGGAAGAGAACGAGGGAAAGAGGTGAAGAACAGCAGACGATGGATGAAGGTGTTTGGTTAGACACTGTTCTCTAGGTTTTTTACCCGTCTGACACTGTCCTCATCCGACTCAGAATAATGTCTTTGGTAGCGATGGTGAGCCTACGTGATGACACAATACAGTCAATGCTGAAACACTAAATTAGGCTGATTAAGTGTTTACATTCTACTTCAGACTCCACAAACACAAAGACGTTTTACACTTGGTAAATGTCACAGACGTCGAAGCTGTACGAGCTGATCACACCTGTCACTGAAAATCAACTGTCAAATCAAAGGGCAAAGGTCAGGAGGCGTTTACCCCGTCGACGTGGTCGTTGGGGTCGCCCTCGCTCCTCCTCTCGCTGGGGTAGCCACTGTCACTGCCGTTCTCAGCCTCCTGCAGACACAGCGCATCAGACCCACGGGCCACAGGATGAAGTCCATACGAGCCTCATTCAGTGGATGTCGCTCACCTTGTGTTCACCTGTGTTGTTGTTGTTACTCATTCGTTGTTCATGTTCATACATCCCGGTAAAGGACAAGCCTGTAAACGTAGAAGCACTTCATCAGGCTGAGCTGCATGAAGACACGGAGCGTGTGACGTGTACGTGTCGGGGTACATACAGATGGGAGACTTGCCCATGGAGCCGGGCGCCGCCAGAGGCGAGCACGGAATGGACTCCACGTCGCTCATGCTCTCGTCTGCAGACGAGGTCTCGGACAGCCGGGATAAGAGCGGCGGCGCCCGGCTCGCTGACAGGGTGCGTACCCGCGGAGAACCGCACGGCTCCTCGCAGCCTCTCAGCACCGTCTGGGCCGACTTCTGACACAAACACATACAACTGTCCTTAGAAAGACTAGGACGCTACCTGGTCAAAATATTTCATTTCCCTTCAGATCTTTCAGGCATATTATTATGACTATCCGTGTGTTTAAATATCAAAAGGTTGGAATTACAAGCAGCTTGTTGGTGCAGTCCAGCTGAGACTTCTCTATGCGGGCCAGGTCAAAAGGTGTCAGGCCCATGCTCTTACAGATCTTGTTACACAGGTGCGAGTGGAAGAACAGCGCCATCCCTCGCACACCTAGAACGCACATATGACTGCTAATCGTCTCTAATGAGGCTTTGCAAAAGCATGTGGCAGTGTTAACGTCAAACAGAACCGTACCTAGATTGCCATCTCCAAAGTCAGTTCCCTTCTCTGTGTGGATCTGAGGGTCTGTGTAAAGATCTCCGACTCCCTGGATGTCCACCACGATCAGCTGGTGTCCAGACCGCTCAAAGGTGAAGTGACTAAAGGCCTGGAGGTTACACAAGCCATGAATCAGAGTCTCCAGTGGCCACGAGTATCAGGACCAGGGTGGCGCCACTCACCTGAGGCGTGAGTCTGATGTTGTCGTCCCTCACGAAGCCGGAGTTGGAGTTGTACTTGATGTACTTCCCCTCGATGTAGTGTTCCAAGTGGAAGAGAGGTTTGCCTGGTCTTTCTGTCATCTCCACCACACACATCTGCATGATGTCCACCTGGATCAGGAAGAAATGAGCATTAATAAGAGGAGATCAGCAGCAAAGTCAGGTCACAGCTTCCTTACAAGCTCCGCCCACATATCAAATGTTATGTGTACACAGTGTATGTGCAGCATAAGGACAAACATCCCTGCAGATGTTGGACTATTGGTTGGACAAAACAAGACTTTTACAGACGTCACCTTGTGATAAACATGATACAAATGAACCGATTCTCTATAAATCAATGATGTAACCAATCCTTAGCTGCAGACTCTGGTCCTGGATTTCCTCAGGGTTCTACCTGCTTGGGAGGGCGATGGCGGTTGTACTCTTCTCCCCAGAGCTTGGCCTCCATCTGCAGCCGCACGTCTTCGAAGTAGACGTCTCTATCCACCGTCTCCATGTAACGCTTGGACACGTAGTTAGACGCTGACTTCCAGTTGCTGCTGTGTGAGAAATTGGACAACTTCTTCCTAGAAGAAAAGCACCAGATATTCTATCAGAGAGCAGAGCTGCATCTGCTGATTTAAGCGTGTGGCTTCTAGACTTAAATCACAGACTACAAGCATTTACACAAGGGCCAGGTTGATGTGTACATGACGATGCTATTTGAAGCCGCAGCTCCCAGGGGAATTGATCAACAGAGCAGGGCAGCGTCTTCATTAGGACCGAGCTTGTTTGGACTTGCAGCAGGTTGCAGATGTATTTTCATACTCGGGGTCACCAGAGGGAAATTCTTGTGTGAGATACTGCAGCAGCAAAGAGCAAAAATGTGGAGGGAATGTGTGGGGGATGGTGGTGATCTGCAACTCAGCAGAAAGGAGGATCAAATTAACAATGAGACCAGACTAGACCATTGTCCATTTTCCACACATTCTCTAGGGTCATGCAGGGGTCAACCCAGTGGAGCAGCCTTAAAATCATAACCCGTGTTTAAGTTAAAGTATGAGGAACGATGGGAGCAACAGTAGAAGCAAAGCTTGGGAAGCTCCATGCGTCTGATAGCGGCTCGGTGTGATATTCTAAGCAGAACCATGTGTAGCTGTCAAACTCCTAAAGCAACCAGCGGCGAGTCGACGTGAGGAATGTGGACCTGCCGCCTGCATGTTTACAGACGGCTGCAACACAATGTAGTAACTGCACTTACGTTCTGAAGCACTCCCTCATGGCCCCTTTCCCAAACGGCTGTGGGGGAGTCAGACAACGGTTAAGAACCAGCAGCGGAGCGTTTCCTCAAACACTGGCTAAGCAGCCTGCTCGTTACCTGGGCGGCCATCTTGATGTGGACCTTGTCTTGGGCCCATTCTCCTTTGACGGCATTGTACCTGCAGAGATGTTCAACCAGAGAATATCTGCATTAGGTGATGACATTCATCACGTATGAAACCTGCTTGTGATTCCTCGTGTGCCAGTGAAGTTCAACAATCTGTGATGCCGGTGCTGCTGGACTTTACTATGTGACGACTCAGAACCTGTGACCCAGCTCTACAGGGAGATCGGGGCTCTGGTTTGTTTTTCCACCTGCTACGCTACAAGTCCTTCAGAGAAGGTGGTCACCGAGCTGCTTCTTATGTACTATACAGTCTTATCATGGAGGAACACAGCGTGCCCAGTTTCCTCTCTGGGGAAAAGACTAACGACAGAACAATGAAGCACAAAGGTTGTGTTTTCTTTCAGAACCACGCCTGTTTTGCTGGCATCCATTTCTGTGTCTATTGAGTTCCATTTGCTGTTAATAAAGGGATTTAAGTAGTTTATATAAAGACCTCACGCAGCCAATTTGGTTTACACGCCGCGTACTGTATGTGGGTCAGTGTGTTGTGTTTGTGAGGTTAAATGAAAGCTGCAGCTGCAGGACTTCACAGCTGAAACCTGAGCTCCTCTGCACACACGTCCAACAGAGCAGCCCTCTAGCATGGGAACGTGGTGTACTGTGGCTTTCATTACACTAGGTTCAGACTCGAGGGCAGGGATAAGACGGGGGAGGGTGCACTGGGTAAAATTAGCACAGGGGAAAAAGCACAGGAGCAAATCCCAGCTCCCAACGATCCCGCCTCGCTGCAAGCCCATGACGGCTGCGTTACGTAACACACACACACAGGTCCAGGAATGTGTTTTTGTCCTGCTCTCCTCACACACCCACTTCACCTCACTCATCTCTTGTTTGAGCAGTTTATTTAATGATCCTGCGGATCATAATAACGTTTGTGTGCACTCAGCGTCCCGCCCACTATATGAGACAATAACCATGAATGATGAGTGTCAACAGAAACCCTGCAGCTGCATGGAACGTGCGTTTAAACTGATGATGGCGTATGAAACACAACTGTTGAGACACTTCCTTCATCTGTGGATTTCACTTTCCTGTGTGGTCTCACTTTGCCTGTCGCTCGTACCTGTAGCGAATACAAGGCTCGGTCTCGATTTCCTCCAGATGAAACTGCGCCCAGGGGTCGGGCATCGCTCTGGCCTTTTGGATCGCATGTCTCCACGTCTCCTGTCACCATGAAGAAAGGCTGATCTTATTAGCGGACAGTGTGTGACTTCACGCAACATGGGTTTGAAAGGAAAACATGACAGCTATTTGGAGAAGTGTTGACATTTGCATAACAAATCCAAGCTGTGTGTTAAGTTGTTGCTTTTAGCTTAGGGCTAGTCAACAACAACGTAAATGATTAACCAACAAACTGAGGGACACACAATGTGAGCTGCTGCCTGCTACAAGGCAGAGTGAGTTGGAGATGACTATGAGATTATAAGAATAAGAGGAAGCTTGAAAAGGAAGAAAGACATAGAAACAGCAGGAAGACACATGATCTTTAAAAAGTCTTTTCCCCACTAAATTAAATCCCACTCAAAGGTCATTTCATCATAGCCTATATAGCTGCCTATGATAAAAATGACTTCCGTCAGACATTTCAGGCCAAATGCAGTCGAGCTATTTTCAAAAAATAACCTTGGAAGTGGGATCCATGAATCAAATGTCACTAGTAATCCCAACCTGCTGCAGTAACTCTAGCCCTGAGCCACGCTGAGCTATAGCTGCACGTCTCCCTCGTATACGGCTGCTCACTGTCCAGACATTTAGGACCTTGCGTTTATATTTAGAGCAAATGGTTGCGTCTGTTTGATGAGAAGCAGGCGACACATCTCCGACCTGCAGGTGAACAAGGTCTGACGCGCTGTCACAGACATGACAAGGGCTCAAACAGCACTGACCTGCAGCCACGCTCAGAATGGACTTTACCTACATTCTCTCCAAGAAGAGGATAAATTACATTTTCCATAACCAGGACTAACAAAAACAGTTTTAGTCCAATTTTGTACAATAACAGTGTTAAGATTCTGATGATTGTGGTGAAGCAATCAAATTAAAAACGGGAAGATGCAATACTACATCAGAAAAAAGAATAAGAGTTATGAGAAATGAAAATGGGAGGAATTTGTGCTGCTGCAAAGGAAAAGAACTTTCCAAGCAAAGGGCAGAAAATTACAGAGTGGAATGAGGAGAAGGGAGGCGTGGGGGAGGGAGGGAGGGAGAAAAACACGATCGGTAACGTACCCGTGCACTCTCAGACAGAACCCTGTACGACCCAGGTTCTGCCACAGTTTCTGTCTGGTTCTATTCAGAGAGGTGAAGAAAACGAACGTCGTTTCATCAGCACACACGTTATGCAGCTCTGCGTCACATGACACTTGCTTCCATGTTGCTTTAAAGGACCTGAACAGGCCGTTCAAGTTGGCCGGGGTGCAGCGCTGTGGTGAGCGAGGGCTGTGTTTACACAGGGCCGTGTGACATGAGGTGAACAAGCCTCTGGTGCTTCCTGTTCTGAAGAGGCAGCTGATAGCTTCCACTTCCATAAACAGATGCACACATGTAGCTCGCAGTAACATGCTTCTACGTGTGTGCAGGCATGCACGGCTCACATCTCCTTATTAGGCAAAGAGCTGTTTACACAGCTGAGGCCTGAGGTGACAACATACTAAACCCAGCACGCCTTAAAGTTACATTAATTTAACATCTGCTGACTCTGCACCTTTTATGCTACATTTGGCATCACGTTGCCAGGGAAACAGCCCACCTTGTACGTAAAGCTGCTCTTAGGAAGAGAGTTCGACAGCTGCCGGGTGTTGACTAGATCCTTCAAGTAATGGCAGATTTCTTTGGACGGGTCGTGCAGGATGGGGCAGATGAAGTGTTCATCGTCCTCATCGTCACTGAGGGAGGACGCCCGCTGCTTGGAGCCCTGTCGTTGTGCAGGGGCTCTAGTGGCACTTCCCTCCTCCTCCATGCTGAACATCAGTTCGTCCTCCATGACGTCTGCTGTGGTGCACAAGAGAGGAGAGATGCATGAGTGGAAAACGGAGCCAGTGCAGGGGTAATTATGTGTGTGTGTGTGTGTGTGTGTGTGTGTGTGTGTGTACACATCGCCCTGCATCATGGCTGCAGCGCGATGCATAAACAATGTATGTTTGTTAGTTGTGACCGTATGTGCACAGATACTGTCAATCAATACAACTGTGCAAGCTATGCATGCAATGTTATATGTTCAGCAGGTACAAACGTCATTACACACGTATAACATCTAACAGCTAGCTAAAGACTTGATACGATAAGATTAGGTTGACATTACTTTTATTAGTATTAGTTCTGTCAGGTTTTGGCGCATGCATGCATGCACGCGCGCGTGCACACACACACACACACACACACACAAAAGTCAGTGCTGCTGTAACAATGTGCTCCATTGAGCAGCAGCAGAACGGACATGTTTACTATCGACACACGCTATTAGAACGCACCGTTACTGAGCAGTACTGAGCAGAATTGAGTAGAACTGAGTGGAACTGAGCAGTACCGAGCAGTACCGCCATGCACGCGCCGTTTCTGAGCTGCTTTCTTAGTTAAAGCACCGACCTTACGAGCACAAATCTCCGTGTGGACACAATGTGACAGCGGAGCCGCCAGGACCTCGCTCCTCCAGCGCTCGGCTTCTCATAAGGTTTCACAAAGGACTCCACTCAGACACCAGACCAAGACGCTGGTGGGTCGGTCCTGGTTCTCCTCTGACTCCTACGGGTCCGGGGACGGTTCGGGGACGCGCCTGCCAGCGGACTGTACTGGAACATCCAGTCCTCCACCGCTACGAGGGCCTTCGGCACGTACCAGCGTCGCTCCGTAGCCACGCCCACGTCTCCTGACGCTTTCACCACACTTGGAAATATGAAACGTCACCGGGGACAAAAGCAGGGACATTACGATCCTCTTTTTAACCTAGTAGCAGCTTACACACATGCTTGTACTTTATCTTTATGAAAATATTGTGCATGTGTTACTGCTTTGGTATTTTGGATTATTATATTATATTGTTGTTTGTTAATCTTTCAAGCTTGAGGTGACGCATAATCCCTATTGTACATGTACCGTATAGTAAACAAGTTTTATATGTACGACAATGACAGAGAACGTGAAAGCAGCATTGAGGGCGTTGGGGGTTGGTTGCTTTCTGCTCCAGGACGACAGAACGTTCTCAGACTCATGAGAAAACCTACAGAAAGTCTAGTGTTTTCCTTCAGGCCAGTGCGTCTGGTATTTTAGCATGTGTAGAATATTGTGATGGTTCACGATTCACCAGGTTAATTTGTCACTTACTTACGTACACCAGTAATGAAATGAAAATTGTGCCATGCTGCAGACATTAAGAAAGCGTTCTTGATTAGTATTTTTAATTTTAAAAAATTTTGACCCCATGAGCTGCTCTCTGATAGCAGCTCAACTAGCTAATAGCAGCTACTTCCATTACACGAGCATTAAAAATAAAGGGAGAGCGAACGCGTACAAGACCAGGCTAACGCCAGCTCCGAAAGCACTTAAATATATATAGTTACATGTACTATTACTAATAATAAACTAATAGGAAGATTTATGACCGACTAACCACTAGACTGACTTCAAATGGGGTATAAAACCAGGCTCGCATTATATCACTTTTTTAAATAAATCGTTTATCTTTACTTCAATGCTATTAATAAATGCTGTTCTATTACTTCTCCAGTTATGTAGGAACTTAAGGCTTCGGCAAATAGTTCAACAAACGCCAAAAGCTTAAAAGCTTTGTAAAAGCAGAACACGTTGCTTTTTGTCTGAACGGAAGTTTCTCTTAACTTTCCTCTTAACAGAAACTAACGTAACGTAGATAACGTAGAATTGTTATCGTAATATTAATGTGGCCGAGCAACGTCAGTCTTGGGTGAAACAAAAATGAATGAAGTCTTTTACACGCTGTGGACGCTACCCCTATAAAATCACTCATTCGGGGCGTGGTGAATGTGTCGGTAGCGTGGCCGAGTGGTCTAAGGCGCTGGATTTAGGCTCCAGTCATTTCGATGGCGTGGGTTCGAATCCCACCGCTGCCAGGTTTCTTTTCTCTTCCACGCACCGCGGGAGTGACTTGTTAGCGAGTAATGAGGCCTTTGCGTTATTAAGAAAATGCTGTTTTTGCTGCGCACAGCACGGAAATAAAAGCTACCAGCACAGCCCCATTTCCTCTTCTGTTTAATAACTACATTATAGAAACTCTTGAAAGATGTTTCTGTAATTAAAGAAGGTTTGACAGAGAAGGTAAGAACTAATGCAGCTGTAGAAACATATTCTATTTGTGTAATAGTGTAAATAAAGAGACGCTGTGAAGCAGATTATCTATCTGAAAACATTTGCAGAGGGACAAATGAAAGCTAAACTATAAGGCCCATTATGTATGATGGATCAAAGACTGAAACAAATAATTATTAATAAAAACAATAAAAATTGTGCTTGTATCATGTTTGAGTTTTTATACTGTTTCTTGGCTGTAGTGATCAGACAACACATTTTGAATGCTCAGCTTTCACTCATGCTTTTCCTTCAAATACTGTGAAGCCACAAACTCCATCTTGCCGATGGCCAGCTGCGTGTCTTCAGAGGACACCCCCAGATGCCACACGGCCCGGACCGAATTCCCAAAATGAGGGCACATGAGAACTCGCACGCCCTGTCCCAGCGCCGCCTCCTCCCCCTCGCACACCCGAGCCATGCGGGCGCAGAACTCAGAGGGACCCAGACCGGGCTCCGGCAGACAGAACCGCAGGATGTTCGTCTCCACGGCCGCCGCGTCCACAGCGAAGAGGCCCGGGTCGCACTGGAGCAGAGCTGCGAGGGCAGAACAGACCCTGAGGGCGGAGCCGGGCCCGTTACAGCTTCAAACACACATACTGACCTCGGGCGAAGGTTTGCGCGTTGTGATGATCCTCCTCCAGCCTCTGCACCAAATGCGTCAGAGCAAACTTCCCGGCGGCTGCCAGCACCCCCGCCTGCCGCATCCCGCCCCCCAGGGCCTTACGGCACCGCAGCGCCCGGGATACGAAGTCTCGGGGTCCGGCCAGCAGGGTCCCCACAGGGGCCCCCAGGCCCTGTTACACATCATCAGTCACATCTCAGCTTCACTCGGCGGCGGTTGCTTTGTGGTCTCACCTTGGAGAGACACACGCTGACGGTGTGCGTGTGCTGCAGGATGGTGGAAGGAGACACCCCCAGGGCCACGGCGGCGTTCATCACCCGGGCTCCGTCCATGTGCACCGACAGGCCGTGTCTGTCGGCTACAGCGCGCACCTTGGGGCGGAAACAGAGCAGCCTGAGGCGGAGGGCGTTCCACGGCCGAGTGCCCGGCGGCGCCCTCACACACCTCCTGCAGGAAGGCCAGAGGCAGCACGCGGCCGCCCTGCACGTTGTGCGTGTTCTCCACACACACCAGGCGGGAGCGCGGGTAGTGGGGGTCCGGGTAGCCGCGGCGGATCTTCAGCTCCAGCTGGTTCAGGTCAAACGTCCCGTCAGGGAGGGTGGTGACGGTGGCGGAGTGGACGCCAGCCAGCTGCAGCAGCACGACAACAACACACAGGTGTCCTGCGAGCGCACAACATCGAACAACGAACGCGCAGCTCACCTGGGCACTGCCCCCCTGCTCGTAGATGTGTAGATGGGACAGATCGCCCACAATGATCTCATCGCCACGCGCCGGGCAGTGCACCATCACTGGAGGGAGGAGAGGGACACGCGTGACCGCTCTGACGGCATGGCGCTGCAGAGTAAGAGGAGCACGGCTCACCCGCGATGAGGTTGCTCATGGTCCCACTGGGCACGAACAGAGCGGCCTCCATCCCAAACAAGGCCGCTGCACTTTTCTGTAGGTCTGCACAGATCCGTCAGAGATGCAACGCTGGAGAGGGTCTGAACTTTGTGAAAAGCCATTATGGAGTGATTATGTGGATTAT